>NW_024064779.1:18588-86539 GCF_009727055.1 Benincasa hispida | reverse complement strand
TAAAGTTGGAATATATTAGATTATTATACTATATTAATTAATCATTAGACAAAAATTGAATATATTAGAATTTATTATATACTATAATTGAATAATCGATTAGACAATAAATTGAATAAATTAAATATATTAGATTATTATACTATAAATTGAATATATTAGATTATTATAAGTAAAACTTTATTGATTACAAAATTTTTTTTGAATATATAGTAGATTATTATAAAAAAAATTGAATATACAATAAATTATAATAAAAAAATTGAATATACAATAAATTATAATTAAAAATTGAATATACAATAAAATGGATATATAATAAAAAAAAATTATTTATTATTCAATCTCTAATTATCTGGAGCCCATCTTAGTAACGAAGGACACTTCCTTCGATTATGTCCTAACTGGTTACAAAATCCACATCGTTGTCGAGTGGCTGGTTCTGTCCAATCCATCTCGTTGTGATAATGTGAACTTTTCGGTCTACCAGGTCTTCTCAACAACGATGGATCAGGATGTAAGACAGGCATATTAGAGTGCGTGATCCAGTAATCTTCATGCTGTACAGGTTGAAATTGAGGAGAGTAACATTCAGCATACGTTGACAATTTATAGTAGTCTTCAATAAAATCTTCGTTTTTCATTTAAAATGTGAGCAAACGGCCATAAATGCGAGCATGGAATGCCGAATGCTTGCCACTTGTTACATGAACAGTACCACTTGGTATGATGGCTTGTTCGAGATCATTAAGTATGAGACACCTGAGAGAAATTGTAACACACGAAGAGGTGTGTTAAATTCAGATCAACATGTTGGTATAATTGCAGCAGTGAACAACCTAGCAAATGGTTGGACGAGACCGAAATGTCACCATCGTTTCTACTACGACATATCATCAGCAACTTCAATAAACAGTATAAATTTAATTCATTGAAAAATTATGTTTATCGTGTCGGGTGTCAGTTTCAAATTCAAAAGTTCAACAAAGCAATTGAAGATATCAAAGGAATAAATCGGAGCTGTCTAAGTTTTTTTGACAACATTAGTTTAGAGCAATGGACTCAAGCACATGATGGGGGATTCAAATATGGGTGGATGACGACAAATCTATCCGAGTGCATAAATGGAGTCCTCAAAGGAGCTCGAATGTTGCCTATAAATGCTCTTGCTCAGATAACATTCTTCAAATGTGTGAACTATTTCGAGAAAAGAAAGCAGAAATAAGGGATGTATTAGAGCGTCAAGATAAACCCAGGACCTGTTGATCCCGATGTTTTGTACGACCAGTCCATTCATCGATCATATGTTGTATGGCGAGATCGTACTACTGGAGAAATATCTTGCAGACGTCGAGAGGCAGGATTTATTCAGTTGGACTGACATTTGATCATAGCCTTGGTCGAGAGATGGAGGCCCGAACACGCATACATTCCATATGTCTGTTGGAAAGTGCACTATCACTCTACAAGATATAGAAGTGTTGTTGGGTTACCTGTTGACGGTGAGCCGGTCACCGGAGTGATGTACGATGATTGGTTAGAAGTTTTTCAAGTGTACCTCGGTGCGACCCCACCTGCCGACAAGATTAAAGGATCAAAAAAAAACAACAATATTTTTACAAATAGTTTGAAAACAACAATATTTTCCTAAATAGTTTCTAAAAGGACAATATCCTTTTAATTTTCCCAATTTTAACTCAACTCTAAAGTTTGAGGCGGGCTCTTTTGTGGATGAAGTTTTGGATATTGCTTCCTCTGTAGACGTTATTAAGTTTCTTTTTACTCCTAGAGGGGAGAACAAAACAGCTCATTCTTTGGATGATTTGGCATCCGTGTGGTAATTCTTTTATTTGGAATGATATCTTTTCAAATTGTATTGTCTCTTTCATTGACAAAGAAAGACTTGTTGGTGGGGTTGTTGGCCCTCTTTTAGTTAAAAAAGAAAATCTATTTATGCCTGTACTTAAAAGAAAAGAAAAAACAAACTGTTTATGCTTATTTTTCTTATAGTACGTCTTTATATTTTGAATTTTTAAAAGCATTGTTATCTAATCCAATTAACCATACTTTTCAGATTATTTTGGATGATTACCAATCTATCATTTAAAAAAAGGAGAACTATCTATTTTATTTCCCCATATTTTGTCATTTCTTTTCTTTTAAAACTTCTTCTTTAAAATTAGATATGCTTATTATTAGAAAATTTGTATGATGGCCCCTATTCAGGGATTCACCTGAAATTTGGCCCCACTTTAAAAAATGCTCAAAATTTGACATTCTGCTTATGCTAGCTGCGTGTGAAAATACCGTTTTAACCAAAACGCGCACTAGGCCAAACGTAACCCAGATTTCTCACTCTTTCCTCGTTACTTCATTTCGTTTCTCTCGCTCCTCATCTTATTCCCCAATTCACATTGCTCTCCTTCATTTTTTCCTTGATTTTTTCCCCTTCATTTGAATTCTTCCTCTCACTTCTTCCTCTTGCTTCTTTCTCTTGCTTCTTCCTCTTGTTTCTTCCTCTAGCTTTTTTCTCAACAAGTTCTTTAGGTTTTTTCCTTCATTGAATTCTCACTTTCGCTTCTTCCTCTTGTTTCTTGGTCTCATTCTCGCTTCTCTCTCGTTCTAATTCAAACTCCAACTTACATCTTTGATTTGAGAAGAAGAAGAAAACGTCGACATAAATAGAAGAAATCACCAAAAGAGAATGACAACTGAAGAAATGGGGGTGTGAAGGAAATCTCGCTGGAATAACAGAAAAAAAAGAGAGTGACATAAACATAAACTGTCAAAAAAGAAAAAAAGAAAAAACGCTGGAAAAGCAAAGGACACCATAAATAGAAGAAATCACCAAAAAAGAAAAAGAAAAGAAGAAGAAGAAGAAAGGTAGGACAACGAAAAAAAGAAAAAATTATGCAAAAGAGAGAAGGAAGAAAAAAGAATAAAAAAATGGTTAAAGTGATAAATTTATAAGATGATGACATTAGAAGAAGGCAATTGAAAAGTGAAGCCGAATTTCAAGATGGCCCATGGATACCAAATTTCCCTTATTTTCCTTATACTACATCTTTATATTTTGATTTTTAAAAGATAACATTGTTATCTATCCAATCACTCCATAATATGTAAACTTTACTATACTTTTCAGTGTTAGCATTCATTGTAATTTTGTATGAATCAATTGTTTATATACATATATATATATATAAAATAAATAGTTTCATACGAATAAAATGTGGTATTTTATATATATGGTCAAAACAATCTGAAAAGTATTAGGGAAAACGGTAATAAAGTGAAGAAAAATGCAAACACCATATATTAGGATATGCAAAAAAAAAAATTCCTTTTTAGTACTCTTTCTAATATTTCTTTTAATGACAATAATAGAAGGTTATCATAGTAATTGACATATTATACACAGAATTGTGAATATTCAAAACTTTTAATATTTGTGTAATATCGAGTCCTGTTTTGGTTCATTAACAGTGAAATCCCAATAAAGAGCTGCCATTTTATTGGGTCATTAGCTTCTCATTTTTACTGGAGGCCCAAGTTGAAGGCCTGTAGATCACTAATAAATGGAAATGGAGGCCTCCTACCCATTTGGACCATTTTCTCGGTTCAATTTTTCTAACAATATAAATAACAAATTTTAAAGTTTCGTTTCAAAAATAGTAAAAGGTTTTCAAAATCGTAAAAGTAACAAAATGATTTTTTAAATAAACAATACTAATGAGTAAATGTCCAAACCATCACGTGACAATCTATAACAAATCAAAAAAGAGCTAAATCAATGCAAATACACTGTAATTTTTACATGTCACTAATTACACACAAATACAGTTACACAAAAAGGAATAAAAAGTAGATTAGAAAGAGATTTAGGACACCATTCCCAATAGCCCTCACTCGTGTCTCCATGTCAATTATTTTGAGATCACATCATTTGTATCAAATACAAAGCGGGTCACATCCATAGTATCCCTAGGATAAGATACCCAACCCTATCCTTATACTTATAGACCGTTTTGGTTATGTACTCAAACCTGATCCTCTTTTATGTCTCTACATAAAGTTCAAGTATTCATGTTATAACTAGGGGTTTCATTAGTTTATTGGATTTAGGCTTTATAAGTACAATTTACATATTCAATTTATATGTTTAAAGATTACAAACTGCGAGTTTTATGACAAACAACCCAACAAAAGTTTAATGAGAGAGATAAATATTTGAATATAATTCAAATATTTATTATATGGATGAGATTCATACAAAAATTATGTATTAAAATTAATATGAATATGATTTATATTAAAACTATATGTTATATGAGAGGAAAATAAACTATAAATTATATTATATATAATATAATATAAATTACAAGTACTATATATATATTATGTGAGACAAATATAATTAAATCATGAAATAACTCTCAGGGAGTTATTTCACATTAGGAAGGGAGTTATTTGATAACTCTCTTTACGTCTCTCATATGGACAGAACAGAAGGTTGAGAAGTGGTAAGTTGAATACGTGAAACTGAGAAGAGAAAAGTTTTTTCTCTGCAAAAATTTGGTTTTATCTTCTCCTCTGTACAATTCTCTCACAAGATATCTCCCTTCTTCTCTTCACCAAAATGAACCAGCAACCCACAAAACTCTACTTAATTCTCACTTTGGGAATAACAAGGTAGCTTTTGTGGTAGTGTCCAAGGAGCATTGTGTTGGCTGTGTTCGTGGAAAATTTTTTTTGGGGAATTTTTCGTGAGGAAGAGGAAATTGGCTATTCGTGATCTTGCTGGAAAGGAAAACGAGAAGAAAAATTCTTCAAGGGTAAGTCCATCTCATTTTCCTTTCCTTTCTGTGCATTACATAGAAAAACATGCTCAAGGGTGATTATTGTTTATCCTCATAGTTCTCTTTATTTCTCTGTTTTAACAAGTTCCAAAACAAATTCATTGACACAAGCAATCACTCGCTTCTGCTGTGAGAATTCGATTCCCTTCAACTGACCCATAATGGTGTCTTCTACACTTTGGACGAGGTTAAACATGTTCTCTTAATGATGAAAGTTTGATATCTTTTAGTGTGCTCTCCATAATAAGGGTTACAGTTTCAAAGATAAAGGTGGAGCATTGTATGTCTATGATAATTCTAAAAAAGAGCTAGTTTTCTATCCTTAATTCCATCTAATCTGTACAATTCTTATGCATAAAATATTTGTTTTTATAGGAAAATCATCTCGATGACCAAATGAGTCACTTAGAAGAAAAATACTCCAAATTGGTTCAAAATGAAGCCTAAAAGCATCAAAATTAAAGAAGTCATCAAAATTACCAAAATGCCACTCAAATAAGGCATCTAGTAGTAGGAGCAGCGTCATTGTTGGAAATGTCCTAAAACTTGCAGTTTGTAAACATTAAATATATTCTATTCACAATAAAGATGTTATTGAATTTCATTCATTCCTAAATCCAATAAACTAACGCATGGTTATAACATGAAATCCTAAAGATTATGTAAAGACATAAAAGAAGATCAAGTATTAGTATATAGCCAAAAAGGTCTATAAGTATATGGATAAGGTTGAGTACCTTATCCTGGGGACACTATGGATGTGGCCCGCTTTGTATATTGATACAAATGATGTGATCCCAAAGTCATTCATGTGGAGACATGCGAGTGGAGGCATCCTATGCAAAAGAATTTTGCATAAGACCAGACCACGAAATAGTTACTTTTTCTTTATAACGATTGTTTACTGTTAAAATTGACTATTTCAATTCGATGACCTAAGGTAACTCGATTTTAATCTTGAGCTAACTGTAAACTCCTTTTATTCGAGATTATCCTTTAATTTACAAAGGTGGGAGTGATTTAACATCGTCGCTCAATAAGCCTCCCATTTAAGGGTAAGACTAGAAAGATAGTTGAAGACATAGTACTACAAGATGGAATTCACTCCTACCCATCTTAGAATTAGTAGATAGGTTGTTCCTTTAAGTACTGATTCTTGGTCTTGAACAAAGGGGTCTCGTTCGCTCGTGGCAGAGAGGGATTCAGTTTATTGGTAGGACCATAAACCAATTGTTCGTTAGAGGATCAATGAAGATTTAAGGAGCAAGATGTATTACGGGGTAAAATGGTAATTTTGACCTAGCTGTAAATACGAACGACTTGTGAAAGATTGACTTACTGATTATCGTTAAATCAAGTAGACAGAAATACATCTACAGTGAAGAGAGTGCAATTACTGAGCTGTAGTGGTGTGTCTCGGTAGTTAATGAATATTGATTAATTCGGTCTAAAGAGTTTAGCCAATTAATCTCAAATCGTTGGAGCTCGTGATCTGTAGGTCCATTAGGTCTATCTACTAGCTCATAAAAGAATTACACCTTAGAATAGCATGTTGAGAGAATTTGAAATGTTCAAACTTGGTTTAATTATCGAATTAAACGTTACGCTTTTAGAGAGTTGCCAATATTTAAATATGATTTAAATATTTTAATGAGGTGTTATATTGATTTAATATTGGATATTAAATTTATTAATTAAATTAGTTTAATTAATTATTCAAATAAGTTTATTAAATTTTGAAATTTTGAAATTAGTTTAATTGATTTTGAATTTAAGTATTTCAAATTTATAACTTTGGTTTTAGTATCAATTAACCCAACTTCACATTTAAAATTGGATTAAATGGAAAGTGAGATAATCCCACATTTTCCATTTTAAACACCTCATGCCACTTAATTCTTAGGAAAATTAAGTGGCATCATCTCATTTAATCTTATTTGCATGGTTAACAATTATAAATTGAGGTTTTGAGTTCAAATTTGGGAATCATGCAACCTGAAATCAGAAAAAGAAAAATTAGTTTTTCCTGTCTACCTCAACTCTTAAAGACCACATCAATTCTTCTCAATTTGAGTTCCACCAGCCAATCTAAGACCTGAGATTAGTAGAGGACTTTTGTGGTTGTCTACTATAGAGATTGAAGAAGAAACTTGTGGTGAATTCAAGCAATTTGGAGGAATCATCAAAGGTATTCACTAGAAACCCTAAAATATTGACAACTATGAACACGCATGCTAATTAACTAAAATTCATGTAGTTAGACTGCTTAGATCCTTAATTGCTTCCGTTTATTATATACTAACGCCATTAGTCATAACCCTAGCCCAATGCTCCAATGCGACACTTGAAGGCAGTACCTTCAACACAGGGTAGTGTTGCAATGCTACCCTCTAGCATCACAACGCTATGAAGCTTCATGAAAAAATTCAAGTTTTCGCACGCGCGCCTCACCGCAAGCCAACATCGCACCACCGTTGTAGCCCTGCCCCCATGCTTGAGGTCAAAATTTGACAAGGGAGTTGCAATGCTATCCTCAGCATTGCAACGCTGCGACCTAGATATAAAAGCTAATTTTCAATTTTTACACGAACAAGAGACCAATTTTGAGAGGAATTTCATAGCACTTGGAGAACTTTTGCCCAAATTTCGTCATTCTTTCTCCTATTTTTGTATTATTTGATTCCATACTTGTAATTTCTTTGGATTGATTGAAGAAATCAATATCAAGGCTAGGGACGTCCTAACTCTTGGAAAATTTTCAATCAGGTTTAGTTCTTGAGAATTTTATAATCTTTCTTATGAATTTCAAAATTCTTGGTTGATTCCTGTATGAATATGAATTTTCAATAGAGATTGATTGCAATGAATTGACGACTCGAAACTCTTAATTTTTTGCTAGCAAGTTCTACTAGGCTACTTTGAATAACAGTAGATTAAGTTGCAAAAATTAGATTTTCTTGTATTGAATGAAGACTTTTTCTGAATTTTTGCATCAGTGATCTAGTTTAAAATCTTCCAATAAATCGGTATTTAAGTATAGGTTTTTCAACTTAAAAAAGCTCACAACAAAAGAACCCAAGAATTTAATGCAAATTAGGACAAAAACATGATAATTATTGTCAAGAAAGTGTTTTTTACTAGTTTAGGGTTAACTGAAATACAATTTTTGATTAACTACTTGGGCTATTAGGCATTGCTTGATAGGTTGTGAGATTGTACAAAATTCATATAAAATATCATTTGTGATAATACTAAAAAGCCAACTGTTAACGATGTAATTGTCAACAATTATACCGTTACAAATTTAACTTACAGACATTAAATTTATAATTTAATGGTAACGTGAGCTTAGCACAATAGTAATTAGCTTGCATGATCTTCCACCCTAAAAAAATTCATAATTTAAACAATGGTTTTGAAAATTTTGAAATCATACCACCAGCTTCTTTCCGACATTTACTCTAAAATTTAACATAATGTGTACCTCATTCATAAATTAGGCCATGTTTGACTAGGAATTCATAAATAGAATTTTAAAAATAAGGGATTCAATTTAACCAGAGTTTTATTTCATGTTTTCATATATGTGTTTTGATAGCAAATTTAGAAATTGAATTCTAATTTAAATAATTATTTTAAATGTGTTTGATATATTATTAATGGTAAAACTAGTAGTAATTATCTACTAAATATGAGTAGAAGTGTCTTGCGGGATTGGGGTCGGAGATGGCTTGTCCCATACCCCATCTCCATTACCCATTTCATTCTCCATCCCCATAAAATTTTTCATGAGAATTCGAGTCGAGATTTCTCGGGAAAAATTTGCGGGAATCAGGTTCCCTGTAAGGAATCTTTTCCTTGTTTGGATTTTTTTTTTTTTAAAAAATTAACTAACTTAAATTACTATATCAAATTTCTTTACTTTAAATCATTAAATACCTCTCATATGTGAAAAAAATATTATTAAAATGTTTCATCTTCATAATTTTTAAATCTAAAATTAAAATATCACAACGATATATCTTAATCTCTACCCAATAAAAAATATATATATCAAATAAAAAGTTATATAATTAATTAATTAATTATATATATAATTAAATATATATAATTGGGGCAAGACGGGGAAACGACACGGGGCCGAGGGCAGGGAATATAATCCACGTCCCCGACCCTATTTAGCCTATGGGAGAAACTTTTTCCTCGCTCTCTCCCCCAATACCCGTCTAATTGGGTATTTCTTACCCCATCTATAGTTGGGTCCCATAGGGCTCCGACCCTGCAAGTTAAATGGATATCTTTAAATATGAGGTTGATTCTAAACTATTACTGATTAAGTTTTTACATGTTTTATGTTACAATTTTGGTATAATTATTATTTAATAATATTATATAATTTATAATACATTGTATAATACATATTTTAATTTTACAAAAAAATAAATTGAGTTTATAACATGACATAATATATTTATAAACATTTTTATCTTTATTCAATATAATGATGTATTTTAAAATCTAAATACATTAAAAATATTAAAAAATATTAAAAAATATATATTTTTCTAGAATTTGCACTATTTGGGCAAATCCAAATTGTCCGACATTTGTTGAACTCAATAAATCTATAAACATAAAATAAAACTTGAATTACCAACCAAATAGACCTTAAATCTTCATATAAGAGTGTTTGGAATATATTTTTAAGTGTTTAATTTAAAAAATAAGTAAGAAATTTGAATGTTTGACAACTAATCAAAATAATTTTTCAAACATATCTTAATTAATTTTTATAAAAAATATTTAAATAAAAATGAATTTTTAAAAAAATATATTTTTTTTCAAGTCAATTCAATAGGCCCTAAGTTTATGATGGCATGTGAGAGGGTCGTACGGTTTGCTGGGTGAAACTAAGACTTCTGCTTTGGGTTCTTGGGCCAAATTGGACCTAGCTACACATCCAAAATATCTCGTCAAAAGTAATAAAAAAATTATTAATAATAATAAATAAATGATACATTGGTATGATATATTTGAACTCGGTTGGCGTCAAAATAGAATTTAAACCTAAATTTTAACATAGTATAAATAGAAAGAAATTGATAAGAACGAATTACAATGGGATTATAATTATAAAAATGCAAGAGGATATAGAAAATAAATACAATAACATGGGCACTAAACTTTTGAACAACCCATCATCACATCAAAAGAAGTCTTTACAACAATGTTTATTATCACTATAATCATCTTAAATAAAGTATAAGTACAATTCAAATGCTACATCGAGATCCATTTCCATGAGAAAACAAATAATAAATGGAAACTCTCTCGGAGAAAATAGCTTTAACTTTCAAGAATCCTCTCTAACACAGGGTTAAAGAAAAAAAATAGAAATAAATGTCATCCTCTCTAAACCAGTTATGATTTTGAATCTCTATCAGAACTGACTTCAATTGTTTACATTAAGATGCGGAGTACAGCCAGACCAACAGCAGAAATGGAAACAAGCGTTCCAATGCAGTATTTTATTACATCGTATTTCGCAGCTTCCAGCTGTGCCCTGAGACCATGAATTTCCTGAAATTTTCAGGAACAACAATTCAAATCTGGAATGATTAGTTTAGTTCTGTCCAGTTATCTATAATAAAGTTTCAAGGGATTTGCAGCTCACAAATTAGTCTGATGTAACTTGGTTAGTCTATATTTTGTATGTGAATTTGCTTAATCTAAAGTTAAACTAAGAGTTTGATAATTATATTGGCAACAAAACTCATGTTAGATAGATCTAACTTCTAAAAAACCATCTTTTAAACTGCATGTTGACCTCTATAAATTATAAACCTACAAACCAAATACGTATTCCATAAACTTGTTTTTCTCAGCTTGTAAAAAACCATAAAGAACACTATTTAAATTGTCCAACATCCTCTTCAAGTGGTTGGTCTTACCCGATCAAGTTTATTGGTTAGGTTGGTTGTTTCAGCATTCTGATTAGCTAGCTCATCCCGTATCCTCCTGCATTTATGAGCATCAGAACTTGTAAGCAAAGGTAAAATCAAAGCAAATGTACACTACCACACTGACGTGCTTCTTTTACATGGAAAAGTATACTTACCCTCTTTCAAGATTCAAATCCAATCGCTGTCCAGCTGTGACTTTGTCGATTTCATACCTACACCGTAGTCAAAGGTCTTACCAATAAGATTAATTTAAGAGAGTACAAGTTAATGTTTAAATTCGAAGCTAGTATACATTTAATACAAAAACTGAGGTACAGTAAAACAGACCTCAACTCACTGCGCATCTTCTCAATATCATTTCGGAGTTTTTCGGTTTCGTGTCCCAATAAAGAAAAATGGTGCCCCTACATACCATGTGTTCAATCCAATGTCAGTGAACATAAACAAACAATCCAACATTGTTAAGAAACTTGTTGCAAAGTAAACTAGCAGGAAATGGATCAGAAACGTTCCAGAAGATTTCTCAGCAGCAGTAAGGAAAAAAGACGGAATAAGATTCCATTATACAATTTTTTTTTTTTTTTTTTTTGGAAAAATCCTCTAAAGTCAGAACCCGTAAAACTCGAGTAGCATATAAGAGCTTCACGTCCATTGTGTACAAAAATATTAAATTTCCTAGCAGTGCAAACACCATAATAGTTTGGAAAGCCCAAACCAGGCATAAACAATGGGAAAATACAAATTTCATAGGCTACGCTGCTACAAGACGTGTAAAGTGTGCAGAGCAGTAAATGTCTTACTTTCACTAGCAAGTTCATCTATCAAGAATTCAACAAGACATAAACTAGCTCTATAAATTTCCCATGCTCCAAGAAACTGTTAGGTACTTAAGTACCTTGGAGAACCACACCCGAAAAACCAGCTATTGGAGTGGGAGAGCCAAACCACTTAAGTACCACATTGGTCATCCCATTCTAACCAATGTGGAACAAAGGCAACCCATACTACCTTGGTTCCTAACAATACCCCATCCTCGAAAAGTCGATGTCCCAGCGGCTACTCCAACTATACATCACTCGGCTATACCTGGTCAGAACCCTTTGCCGGTTCCACTCCGAAACGTCAACAACCGGCTCTAATACCATTGTTAAGTACTTAAACACTTTGGAGAACCACACCCCAAAAGCCAACTATTGGGGTGAGAGAGCCAAGCCACTTAAGTACCACATTAGACATCTCATTCTAACCAATGTGGGACAAAGGTAGCCCATAGTACCTTGGTTCCTAACGGAAGCTTTAGCCCCTGACCCCATTCCCATTATCCAAAATACGCATTATTTGGATAAGGCCCATGAAGTTAGTACGGTATCAGGCATCTTGAAAATAATGCCACTAAGAATTTGATCCCATAACCTAAAAGACATCTAAGCTTATGGTTCGTAACTGCTGAACCAACTCATGAAAGATCAAGCGCTAACCTATTCAAGCATAATTATTTCACATATTGAAAGAAACAGGAAATTAGGAGTGTAGATCATCACATCAGTCTGGAATATTTCTACTCTGTTCAAGACATACAACAACATTCTTAAGTTTATAATACAGGACACCAAATGGAAACTAAATACTGGTATACATTATCAAAAGACATTTTTGATTTAAGGCTTCTCCCTTTATTTTGTTGTTAAACCAAACAAATTATAGAGTATTATAAATAGATACTATCATCGAACCAGACTAAGAAACTAAACAAGGATAGAGCAAGTACACAAAATACAGCAAGACGTGAAATTCAAACATTATTATCACCATCATCATCATCATTATTATTATTATTATATGTTTATCAGAAAATCATGGAAGCTAGCTAGTGGTGTATAAAAAGTACAGCAGTTAAATAAGCAATAGAAGTTGGTACCTGTGAACTTTGAACTTCAGATTTGAACTTTGACAAATTCGAATCCTGGATCATTTCAATCTACAGTGATATCCATTTAAAGGTTAGTTAGATTGTAAAAAATAATAAAGGAAGTAAAATGATAGATGTTATACATGCTCGTTTCATCAAAAACTTCATCTTATTGAATATTGTCAGCATTGAACTATACCAAGATTAGCTGAATTGAAAATATGTAAGAGAAAAATGTAGAGTACACAAAAACTAACTTTCTGCATCTCCCCCTTTGAAACAAATGAATGAGATATATTTTCCAAGCTGTCATTCAGCACTTCAGTAATGGCAGCTGTTATTGCCTCAGCTTGATTTGAGGGCACTCCTTGACCCTCCAATTTTCTAACCTGGAAGAAAAGAAATCAAATAACTTTCCAGAAGCCCTAACGAGAGTGCAGAGATGTTCAAATTCTTATTCCATCCTCCTTCAGATATCAAAAGAAAAATACAACAAAACTGAGATGAAGCAATGAATAAAGAGAGCGAAATTACTAGGGCTAAAGTGTCGACTAGAAACAATCGCTTTCCGTTAGATTTCACAAGCTGAGAGATCTGCCTACATTCACAGTGTCTGTACCGAGAAATCAAGGAGATGGATGCCGATAAACTACTTGCAGAATGGTCGAAGATTGAGCTTTCAAACGAAGAAACATTCGAAACTCCAAGCCTTCGTAAACCTGAATTGGCCACCAATTGCCCCACCCGTTTACAAGCCGCACCAGCGGCCATTCGACTCTGCGGCAACATTCCGAACATTTTTTAACGAAACTCGATTCACGAAACCCTAACAATTCCATCTTACTTCAGAAATTTTGGTTGAAAAAACAAAGACAATTGCAAGAAACTAATAAAAATTCAAAAGACCTAACATAACAATCGCCCAATCATCAACCCGTTCTGGGTTTCATCTATTTGATTCCGAAACCAACCCCCCCAAAAAACCCCAAGCAAAAGAAATTAGATAACCGCTATTTCACTCAACCATTTTTTACCCTTCTCCACAAAGAACAGAACGAAAAGAAAGAAAAAGGCAATTGTAGAGGAAGTTAGCCATTAAACTGACCTGTGTACGGAGAAAAATCGAAACAAGAACCAAGGTTTTCAAATTTCCCAACGGATTGACGAAAAATTGTGGAGAGAAAAACCCTTTTTGTAGGGAAGGGCGCGATGAAGATGATCCCAACCTACCAATAGTGAAAAACGACCAACGGCGTGGAACTTTCGCGGTTGCTTCGCGAGCAATCAAAGAAATTCGGAGGAATTGGAATGGAACAAGACGGCAGACGCCTCAAATTCTTGAGCCTTTCCTCTGATACAACTCAAAAACGGACGGTTCAAACACCCAAACCACCTTCTCACCTTTCACATAGAAAATTGAAATTTCTTCTTATAAAGATTACATTTTTTTTTCCTATTTAAAATATCTACCAAACTTTATTATACGTCTCACTTTTTATCCGTTGAATTATTGATCAACTTCCAAATACAATAAATAAATAAATAAATAAATAAATATATATATATATATTTATTTTCCAATTTTTTTTTTTTTTAATTTTATATAACATACGGGATGGGTGATTAGATTTTTGACCTTTTAGATTAGAGTGCATGCCTATACCATTTAACTAAGCTCACGTTAGTTGCTTGGTTTCTTAAAACATAAGGCAAAAGAACAAAATTAATGCATGTTTCACTCAATAAAAGTTGGGAGGAGTATAGTTGTGAGGAGTTTTGAACTCGCAATTAATAAATATCAATATCATAACTTATTATCTTATATTGTGATCCCATGAATGAAAATCTCGAATTTAACAACCTTTCATACTAAAAAACTCTACTTCTTGTCTCAAATGCCTTCTTAATAAATGAGACTAGTGTCCAACCTTATTCTCAAACATGGTGGCATAGTTGATGATACTTCTGTAGATTATCTTGCATATAAAGCTTGGGGTCATCCTAGACCAGATCCATATGCACCAATAACAGTTCCTCCCTCAAGTGTAAAACTTTAGATTGTAAGGTCAATACATAAGAAAGAAACTTGAATTCGATATTGGAAATGATCGACTCAAATAGATGCTCAATTGCTCATAGAAGTTTTTTTTCTCCTCTTCCTATTGATCATTACATCCATCATGTAAATCAAGAGTTACTACTGCTGTTTATATTCAAGAATAAAAAACAAAAAATCAAAGGTTATTTCAAATGAAGCTTTAGACTTCTTTGGGTAACTATTTAGTTGGTTTTTGTTTTAAAAAATTAAGCCTATTTCATCTATATTTCTTGCAATGATTTATTTGCATCTTTCTGGAGTACAATGGTTGAATTATTCGCCAAATTCTAAAAACAAAAACAACTTTTTTTAGTTCTCAAAATTTGGCTTGTTTTTTAAACCATTGATGGAGAGTAGATAACAAAAGAAGAAATTTGGAGATAGAAATAGTATCCATAGGCTTAATTTTAAAAAACAAAATGGTTACTAAAAGAGATCTTAGGTTTCGTTTTTTATTTTGTTTTTACCGTTCTTATTACGTTCATTAGGTCAAGAATTACGAAAAATGGAAAATCAAATCATCCAACTATCCAAATGGAAGGAGTGTCTAATCAATCAAATATTTAAGAAAATCCTATTGATAAACTACAAATTAGTGCTAAGACAAGAGAATCTACACGTTATTTTCGCTGGCAAGGCAACACAGCCACCCTTGCAATGCCCACCATTTTCTTTTCAAATATATTATTTAGAATATTGGTAACTTTGTTTCACTTAATTTAAGAGATTTTAAGTGATTTTTGGATTCCAATTGGATTATTATTTATTATGATGGACTGAACATCTAAAGTCAGAGTTTATGTGTTTTGAGTTGTGTGTGTTACGTTAAGAGAGGAGACTCAAAAGTCATATGCTTTACACATTCAAACATTCCCCAACTTTTTCATAAGTCGATTTTGACTGATTTTGAGTGCTTCGTACGTCGATATTATCCTTATTTATCTCTAACTATTAAAATATTTTAATATATTGTGATACATTTATAAATTATGGAAATATATTTCATATTAAAAACATTTTCATTAAAAGATATTTGAGAGATCTTATTCTATCTTTTATTTAGGAAAATCGATTTCAGTCTTATTCTGGCCTAAATTAACTATAATTCTCTTGTTTTGAAGGACCAATCTATTCAGCATAAACAGGCTACTTCATTTCAAGACTCAGGGAAGACAATATTCTTGAGCTTCAAATTTTCAATCGTTTACCTGCATGCGAGCTCAATCGTGTAGATGATGCTCAGAGGAACTAGATGATATAGATGATACTAAGAAACTCTAGATGATCGTTGAGATGATACTGAGAAGCACTAGACAATCGTGTAAACGATACTAAGAAGAACTAGACAATCGTGTAGAGGATACTAAGAAGAACTAGACGATCGTGTAGACGATATTAAGAGGCGTTGGACGATCGTTGAGGAAGAGAGAACATAAGAAGTTAAGTGGTTCGGCCAAAGGCCTACGTCCATTATACAAAAAGGGATGATACCTTTTATTGCTTCTTCTTTTAATTTTCTTTTACATAATGAATGCGCTCTCTCTTACTCTCTCATTCTTTTCCCTTTTATATAGGTTCTTATTTTCAACGGAAAAAGCTCACAGTGAGCTGGTGGTTACAACAAACAAAATAGAAAGAAGAGTCAACGATAAGCTGATTGAAGGATCTCTTATATAAGAGTACCTCTGAGCATAAGCGAATCTTTCCAATTCATTGTGACAGAATTTCCACATATACATTCACACATACAGATATGCATTAAACAACTAAATTACTGGCGTATTTTCAGATAAATAAACAAGAGAACTAGAGTACTTACCAGCTGAAGAATCTCTTCACAGCAAATCTCGCTCACCCACGAATAGAAGCTTTCGCTCTCGCTGGAACGTCAGGCTATTGTTCAGCAACACCTTGGTCGTCTACCAAGAATGGCTTCACACGAACAGCAGGAAGATGGGGACGACACCACTACTTGGAGCCCTTAGTATTCTCGAAGTGAGAATCCAAAGAGTGGGATCTGTTCGGATTTAGTAGAGGGGAGGAGGAAAACAGATCGTATACAATGATCAAGCAAGTGGGAGAAGGCAACGACTACTGTATAGTCAAGATGCTTGATCGTTTAGGTGAGGTACACGATCGTGTAGGAAAAGCTAGGTGATTGTCTATACTATCGTTTAGTAAAGCTCGGGTGTTAAGCGATCGTTTAGTAAAATGTGGGCGATAGTTTAAAAGAACCGCATAGGGGTGTAAGCGATCGTCTAGTAAACTGGCGCTATCATATAGGCTCTGAACTACTAAGCGATCGAATGCAAAACACTCCATGAGCTATTAAGTGTGTTCTTTGAAAAATGAAATCAAATTTTATTTTATTCTTCAGTTGCGAAAACGAATTGAACTTCCCACTAATGCATGGTTATGGAGAAAACGCCGGACAATTATCGCATAACTGTCCAATTAATAAAATAATAAATATAATCATATTATATTCATTAACCTATAGTTTGATATCATATATCAACCATAGTGTGTTCTCATCCACTAGATATAAATAATATTTATGTTCAATTTCCTCTAAATTAATGTATCTCATACATTTAGTCAATTATATCATATATAATTAACAAGTTCAATTATATCATATATAATCGAACTCCCTCTTGTCAATTTGAACATTTCAAACTGACCCAAAACTGATTCTCAACTTATATCCAAGCTACTAAGGGGATCTTATGGACCTATGCTTGAAGCTCCAATGATACGTGAATAGCTGACTAAACTCTTTAGCCACGAGATCCACCATCTGTTAACTACCAGGCATTCCACTAAAGACCGACAACTAAACTCTTCTCACCACAGATATATTTCTGTGTCCATCGAATATAACCAATCATTAGTATGATGATCCTTCATAGATGATCGTAAATACAGCTAGGCTAATTTACCGTTTTGCCCCTATAGTTACATCTTACTTCTTAAGTACCACTAATCCTAATGAACATTACAACATAGTCCTACTATGTGTGAACACCTCTCGGGCCATGAAAAGGTATGTGGTGCCACATCATTTAAGGCCCAGGATAAGTTCTTAAGGGAGAAATTTATCTACTTACCCCTACTTCGAGGAATGAGTGAATTCCATCTTCTATAGCTGAGTTCCCAGCTCCCAAATCAGACAAATTCCTAAAGTGGTAGGTTTGAGTCGGTGACCTAGCCACTTGCACCCATGCAAATCAAAGGATTTCGCTCAATGGCAGGAGTTCCCAACTCACTCATGATTGAGGTCATGTTACCTATGGTCATCCTAGTGAAGTGAAGTCTCTGTCATGAACGACATTATATAACGAGACGTTAACACTTCGTGGTTAGGTCTTATATAAACACTTTGTATAGGACGCCCCCGCTCATATGTCCTCACACGAATGATCAGGATCAGACCATCTGTAGCAAGTCACAACACTTGTAACTATTCTACAAAGCGGGCCGCATCCGTAGCGTTACCAGGATAAGGTTTCCCTCCTATATCCATATACTACAGACCATTTTGGTTATCACTTAAGACATGATCCACTTGTATGTCACTACATACATGGTTAAGTTACATAAGGACAACCAGGGATTTTAGTTTATTGATTTGTGGTAAAGCAAATAAAACATCCAATGTGCAAAGTCAATAAGTGAAGTAAATATCATATATTATACATCACAAGCGTTCGTACAAACTGTTTACAAACTACATGACACGAGACTTTAGGGTATCATCCCCAACAAAGCTGACTACTACTACTTTTTTTTATCTCGATTCTTTCTGTTAAAATCTCCACCTTTGTAATCATCCAGTGGACCTTTCCCTTTTTGCTTGTAGTGTTGATTTTGAGCTAACCCTTTTCAGATAACTCGAACCCAAGAAGGTCCAAGCAACGTCCAAGCTTGCTTTAAGGAACTATCTTGGTCAACATATCAGTCGCATTATTTGAGGTGTGTATTTTTACTACCTCAACTTCCCATTTCTCAATTTCTTATCTGATAAAGTGGTACTTAATGTCGATGTGTTTAGTTCTATTGTGAAACTATTGATTTTTAGACATATAGATAGTGCTCTCATTGTCACAATATATTCTCGCTTTAGTTTGTGTAATGCCAAAATCGTTTAGTAATCCCTTTAGCCATAAATCTTCTTTGACAACCTCGAACAGAGCTATGAACTCAGCTTCTGTTGTGGATAGGGCCACAACAGATTGTAGACTTGCTTTCCAGCTTATTAGATTATTTCCCCATAGGAAAACTATCCAGATAGTGAGCGTCTCTTATCTAGATCCCCCGCGTAATCAGCATCCACATAACCATACATTTCATCATCAAAGGGGTCATTCTATTTGTACAGGATTCGAGCTTCCTTAAATGAACAAAGATACCTTAGTATCCATTTAATTGCTTCCCAATGACGTTTACCAGGATTGGACGTGTATCTACTGACCAAGATTGTAGCATAGGACAAGTCTGGTATTGTAGAATTCATTAGATACATCAATAATCCCACTGCCTGGGAGTAGGGAATGGCCTTCATATGGTTAATGTGATCCTCATCTGTACTCTTAGGTCTATTAGCAGTTGAGAGTTTAAAATGAGGTGTAGGGGGGAATGACAACAGGCTTAGCACCATCCATTTTAAACCTCTGTAGTACTTTCTCATAGTAATCAGCTTGACTTATATAAAGTCTATCTTGTCTTCTATCTTTGTTGATTTCAATACCAAGAATTCTCCTAGATTCCCCTAGGTCTTTCATGTCAAACTCTTTCTTTCGAAGAGTCTCGACTTGTCCTAACACTTCCTTAGAGCTTTTAGCTAACAACATGTTATCTACATATAGGAGTAGATACACTGGTCCTTTAAAGCTTTTAGTGTTGGTATACACACATCAGTCATAGAAGCTTCTCTTAAATCCCATTTTAGAGATTACCTCATCAAATCTGTCATACCAACACCTAGGTGACTGATTGAGCCCATAGATTGATTTGTTTAGTAGACACATTAAGTCTTCTTCTCCTTTCTTCACATACCCTTGGGGTTCTTTCATATAGATAGTTTCGTTCAACAAACCATGTAGGAATGTCGTCTTCACATCGAATTGGTCTAACTCCAAATCCTTTTGAACAACTTGGCAAAGGAGTAGCCTAATGGATGTATGTTTTACAACAAGAGAAAAAACCTCTATATAGTCTATCCCTTCCTTTTGTGTGAACCCCTTTGTAACAAGTCTTGCCTTGAATCTAGACTTTTGTACCCCTGGAATTTCTTCTTTAAACTTGTAAATCCACTTCCATGAAATAAGTTTGTACCCTTTATGTAAAGGTACTAATTTCCAAGTATCATTTAGATTAAGAGACCTCATTTCATCATTCATGGACTCTATCCATTGTCTAGCATCAGGGCTGTTAGTGGCTTCTTCAAAACTAGTGGGTTCATTATTGCTTAGTGAAATGGTAGCAGTTAAAGCAACACTAGCATAATCAGATTCTAAATACCTTGCAAGGGCACAATGGTTCTCCTTGTCCTGTCCTTTGCTAAGGTATAGTTTTGTAGGTCTCCTTGTGTCTCTTCTTGTTCACTAAGCACAATTTCACTTGTCTCAATAGTGTCTTCCTCTTCAGCTTCTAGGTTTTGAAAAGAGGTAGAAGCTCCTTGTTCATTTTGAGGCTCCACCTCAAACCTTATACTATTGGTCTTAGGCATAGGTGTAGGTTATTGCTCGGATAACATGAACATCTCATTTTCTCTTAACACAACATCTCTACTATTGATGCAACTCTTCTCAATAGGATGTCATAACCTATATCCTTTCACTCCAGGTTTAAAACCTAAAAACATGCACTTGACAACCCTAGGTTTCAATTTACCTTGGCTTTGATACATATACCCTACACTCCCAAATATCTTCAAGTGTTATAACTTGGGAGGCTTTCCTATCCATCTTTCTTCTGGAGTTTTCAGCTCAATAGACTGATGTGGACGTCTATTTAGGGTATAGACTGTGTAGGACACTGCCTCTGCCCAATATTTCTCAAGCAAAAGAGCATTTAACAGCCGACATCTCACTCTTTCAAACACTGTACTGTTGAGTCTTTCAGTAACACCATTTTGTTAAGGTGTATACCTCACTGTTTTGTGCCTTACAATTCCATTTTCTCTTCAAAAACAAATTAAACTCTTCTCCACAAAACTCTAAGCCATTGTCAGTTCTCAAATGTTTAATGTGTTTAGAGGTTTGTTTTTCAATCAGGGTTTTCCATTCTTTAAATCTCCCAAAAACCCCATCTTTAGCTTTCAGAATATAACCCAACTCTTTCTTGAATAATTATCAACATGAGAAAGGAAATACCTTGCTCCACTTAGTGAAAGAAAGTGTTCTGGCCCCCATAGGTCAGAATGCACATATTCAAGTATCTTCTTGGTAGTATGCTGTCCTTTAGGGAAACCTTGTCTAGTTGCCTTGCCAAGGATGCAATGCTCACATAATTTCAGACTATTTCCAATTCCTTTAGGGAGGATCCCTTGTTTAGAAGGAACCTGTAACCCTTTCACACTAATGTGGGATAGCCTTTTGTGCCATAGCTCATTCTCTGTAGGATCTTCATCTGAAGCCATCAAGGCTAACTATGACATCTGTACATCTTTAATGACATACAAGTAATTTATTTTAGTAGCCACCAACACCACCTTTGAGTCTTTGATCATCTCAAAGGTGCCTTCAACTCCTCTATATTCACAGCCACTGGAGTCAAACATCCCCAATGATAGGAGATTTCTCTTCAAGGTAGGAATATGCCTCACATTCTGGGTTAGCTTCACTGTACCATCTTGTAACTTTAAGGAAACAGAACCAATACGATTGCCTTACAGACATTATTATTTTCCATGTTAATCAGTCCTCTATCCCACTTTTTGTAGGTACAAAACCAACCTTTAGATGGTATCATATGGACTGAACAACCAGAATCTATAACCAATCTTAAGTTTCCATAGAATTCTGCTTACCACACTCTTCAGTTGTTTCCAAGGCATCTGAATACACAAGGGAATTCTCCCCTAAGTTTCCATTGTCTGTTTTTCTCCTTTGTTCTATTGGTTTAGTTTTCTCTTCGCATAATAGTCTTTCTTCATGTCCAAATTTATGGCAAAAATGACACTTGATTTTAGACTTGTCACCCCCTTTTTGCTTGCCCTTCCCATTGTTCTTTGTTTTCCTTTTTGAAATAAACATTCTCTTCCTTGCTGATCTTTCTTGCTCATTTGTAATTCAGGTTCTCTAACTCCGACTACTGAAATAATTGCTTCTGTAGTGATCTTTTCTCTACCATACTTCATTGTTGTTTTAACATATTTAAATGAGTATGGTAGAGAGTTTAATAGGATAAAGGACTTATTTTCTTCCCCAATGTTATCTTCTATTGATCTGAATTCTAACAACATCTCACACATCTTTCAATGTTATCTCTTATGGAATTTTAGGCAAATTCTTTAGAGCGTTCACTAGACCAGGATACACGTGCTAGGCCTTAAAGCACACTTTCGAACTATTAATAATGCTACGTGTGAGATGTTGTTAGAAATAGAGTTTCGAACCATTGGGGAAGTTTTGTTAGAAATAAAGTTCACGTGTTCAAGTTTAAAATGATGCTCTAGATAATTTTCCTAAATTTTCATAGGAAGCGGCCACCATTTCCACATTCACATAGGTGAGTCCATCAAGAGTACTTCTGTAGCTAGGTACTCCACTTGACATCAAGTATAGATCTCATTAAGAACTAAATTCAATCTTTCTTACGCTTCATGATATCATGCTCATACTCTAAGTCATAGGAGGGGAACTCTGTGTTCGTTTTAGCATGATTCATTTCATATCACTTGTGATCAGTTATTACCTGTTGAACCTATTCCTTGGGATCTCCAGTCTATAGGTTGGATTTTTCTCACAGTGATTCATCTCTCTATAGGTATGAGTCTCATCCTTTCTGAGGTTCTGAAAACCTTCTCTCTGGCCAGTCCTTTCATCAAAGGATCTGCCAAGTTTTCATCAGTTCTTATGTGATACACTCTAACTGCACCAGTATTGAGGAATTCTCTAATATTATGGTGCTTACGACATATTTGTCGTCTCTTTTTGTTGTAATAACAGTTATGAACTTTTGTGCTTGTTGCAGTACTATCGCAATGGATCAATATGACTGGTACCAGTTTTTTTCATAGGGGAATCTCTAATAGCAGACTTCTTAGCCAACCTGCTTCTTTATTAGTTGTTGCTAGTGCTATCATTTTTTACTCCATCATAGATTGGGCTAAAATAGTCTATTTCTTGGACTTCTAAGTATTAGCTCTGCCTACTATATTAAAAATATAGACAATTGTAGCCTTTGAATCATCTGAGAGGGAGTTCTAGTCAGCATCGTTGAACCCTTCCATGACAACGGGAAACTTCTGATAATGTAATCCTAGATTTTGCATTTTCTTCAAGTACCTAATAACCCTTTTTATAGCATTCCAATGCTCTATTCTATGTCTACTTGTAAAACTATAAAGTAATCCTACAACATAAGCTGTATCAGGCCTAGTGTAGTTGCATACTCAGTTTGATTAACACTGTCACTAGTGTTCTTAAACAACTTAACACTAAGGTCATAAGAAGTACATGCTAGTTTACATTCAAAGTATTGTATTTCTTTAGAATCTTTTTTACATAGTGAGATTGATCCAAAAAAATTCCTTTTTCAGATCTAGTCACTTTTATGCCTAAGATTACACTCGCTTCTCCCAAGTCTTTCATATCGAGGTTTGCACTGAACATGGATTTCACATCATTTATAGTGTGCAAGTTTGATCCAAAGATTAATAAATCATCTACATACAAACATAACTATGGGGATGAAAGTCTTAGCACAGTGGAAAGCACAGAACCAAAACTCATCATTAATTTGGGATTTCTAAAATACCCATACACCGGGCAATTCAGAAATAGTATAGAGACCAAAGAAATACATGTTGAATTTTATGTCCTAAAACTCGTAGTTTGTAAATTAATAAACATATTATGTTTTGTTTTTTGATAAAGTTGTTATTGAAATTGTAATCTTAAATCCAATAAACTAAGGTCCCGAGGCTATTTAATGTAGTTTGAACTTTATGTAGTGACATAAATGTGGATCAAGTTCAAATATATAGCCAAAATGGTCTATAGTATATGAATAAAGTTTGGGCACCTTATTTTGGGGACACTATGGATGCGGCCCACTTTGTAGTTAGTACAAACGATGTGATCCTAAATCGTTCATATGGAGACATGAAAGTGGGGGCATCCTATGTAAAGAGTTTACATAAAACTGAACTATGAAATAGTCACATTTTACGTTCTAAATGTCGTTTTATGTATAAAATTGACTATTTCGTTAATTGATGACCTAGGTAACTTAATCTTAATCCTGAGTTAACTATGAACTCCTGTTCACTCGAAATTATCCTCAGATCTGCATAGGTGAGAGCAACTCATCATCGCTGGCCCAATAAGCCTCCCATTTCAGGGGTAAGATCGGGTGGATAGCTGGGAACATAGGGTGCAGGACGGAATTCACTTCTACCCGTTATAAAGATAGTAGATAGGTTGTTCCCTTTAAGATAAAATATATCCAGTCTTGAAACAAGGGCCTCGCCCTCTCCTTGGCTCGAGAGAGGATCGATTTATAGCGTTGGACCTTAAATAAACCAATTGGTTTCATTGAGAACCAGTGGAACTTAAGGAACAAGAGATGTAGTCTTGGTGGGTAAAATGCGTTTTTATGATACCCAGCCGAGATTTGACGAAAAATTCTGTGTAAGGATAGCTTACTAATCTTTGGTTGTATCAAATGGACACAAATATACTCTATAGTGAGGGTGAGTGCAACTACGGGACTAGTGGAATGACCGTTAGTTTACAAATGTTGATTAATTAGGTAAAGAGTTTTATCGTTTAATCTCAGATTGTTGATGAGCCCATGACATCTGTAGGTCCATTTAGGTTCCCCCTATAGCTCATATGGATTAAACTTAGAACAGTATGATAGAATAATTCGAATTGTTCGAATTAAGTGAAGAGAGAGAAACCGACAAGTATATGTGATATAGTGGTCGGATTTTCAGTTTAAGAGTATAGCTTTTATTTAAATGTGATTTAAATATCAAGAATATGCACACATTCATAATTCGAAAGCTCGGAAATAATGGAAATGGTCAAAGAATGTAAAAAGTCAAAAAGTTGACTTTTGACTTTGAAAAGTCAAACTTTGACCGACCTTATATTCTGAATTTGAATTTTCGAGAAAATTAATGGCGGATTCATGCTCGGAGGTCGCAAAAAATTAGTCAACACGGAAAAAATCATAAAAGTCAAATGTTGATTTTTTGGTCAAAGTTTGACTTTGACCAAATGACTATTTTGCCCTTTGACTAAAGTTAGTGGGAAAATCCAAACTTTTGTTGGATAATTCCACTAACAAAATAGTGGGCTAGATGTTGGCTTATAGTGGAGACATGAAGCCCACTTAGATAGTGGATTCTAGGTGTTGGGTTTTTATGGATTTGTTTCATGCAAATGTTGCATGGTTTTTTTTCTATAAAATGGGCTTTTGAATTTGGATTAAAGACTTTTGCCATTTTTTGCCAAAAGAGTTTTCTATATTTGGGCTGGAAAAATCTCATTTCTATGAGTAAAAAAAAAACCCAAACCCAAATTCATTCTTATTTTCCATCCTTTTCTCTCTCTCGGTTTTCTTCATCCACCGGGTCCCACAATCCGGTTCTGAGTCCAGAGGATAGTAGATCAACTCTAGTGGTGGTTTGGAAGAGTTTGGGTTGAGATTTAGCGAGGAAAAGCAAGTTTCGGGTGCTTTAAAGGTAAGATTTCAAATAACCCTAATTTTAATGTGCATGCTATTTTCCTTTTAATTAAAAGCAATTAGAGTGTAATTAGGTCCTTTTTCTGTTGCGTATGTCTCGTGTTCCATCAAAACAAACATTAGCCTACCGTAAAATCAGAAATAGGTTAAGCATACATAAAATACATAAAAAATGGATAGAAAACCTTTACCTTTGTAGAACCAAGTGAGAATCTAAATCTCCAATTGGGATTTTAGAACACCACCAAAAGAGCAACATACCTATCCTCTGAGAAATCTTTAGTAAGTTTTGGTTTGTGGAAACCAATTGAATCGGGAAAAAGAAAGGAAGAAGGAGGATTTTTCTTTTAGAGGAGTAAAAAGAGCATAATTGTTTTGTGCTAGATTTTTCTCTTTTTCCTCTATGATAAAAAATCAATTTTTTTAATCAACCGAGATAGAGAATGAGAGAAGTGTGGAACCACCCACACTTTTAGGTAACTCCCCTATATGGGAGTTATCTAATTAATTAATCATTAATTAAATCTAATTCAATTGATGATTTCATTTAAATCATATTAAATGAAACATCTCTCACATAATCTATAGTTTTAATTCAATTAATTTAATTAAATCAAATTAAATAATTATTTAATTCTCCAAAATTATTATCAAGTTAAATATCAAATATTTAATTTGGCTTACATTTGAATCATATTCAATTGTATTTCTCTCATAACCTATAGTTTTAATGTGCATCATATACACAATAATTTTAATCTATAGTTTTAATATGAATCCAATTCATTGATATTTGAACTCCTTCAAATATTTAATTCTCCCGTAAATTAATTTTAAATCATATCCAAAAATCAATTTATATTATAAAGTTTAAATAAAATATAAACTTTGTATTATAATATATCATTATACATTATATTATTTCCCAAAGTGAATTTGAACATTTCAAACTCTATCCAAAGCATAGTTAACTCAATTCCTTTTACGAGCTAAAAAAAGGACATTGTGGACCTACAGATCAAAAGCTCCAATGATATGACATTAATTGGCTAAACTCATTAACCAATTAAACAATATGCTTTAACTGTGGGTATACTCTACTAAAGACCCATAGTTACACTTTCCTCATTGCAGATATATTTTTGTGTCCACGGATATAGACCAATGACAACAAGTTAGTTCTTCACGAGTGTTCGTAACACCAGTTGAGTCAAATTACCAATTTACCCCAGGGTTACCTCTGTATCCTTAAGGTACTAGTGCTCCTTTAATGAACAACCTGTTTATGGTTCAACTATTAAACAAAAACCCCTTTTCGGGTCCTATGTTCAAGTCCCGGAGACACCACTTAAGAGAACACTCATCTACTTACCCTAAAATTGGTAAGGAGTGAATTCTATCTCGTGAAATTATGTTCCTAACTTCCCACTCGGCCTTGTCCTCAAAATGGTAGGCTTATTGAGTCAACGAACTGGCCACTTTCACCCATAGAAATCAATGAACAACCCTCATGAACAGGAGTCCATAACTCACTCAAGATTAAGACTAAGTTTCCTAGGTCATCCTAGTGAAATAGAAACCTAACTAGTCAACGGAGTTATATCTAGTGGTTATTATTTTGTAGTTCGATCTTATGCAAACTCTTGCATGGGATACCCCTACTTATATGTCCCCTACATGAACACGTTAGATCATTGCATTTGTATCAAATACAAAATGAGTCGTATCCATAGTGTCACCAGGATAAGGTTTATCCATAGAATATAGACCCTTTAAGTTGTATCTTGAACATTGATTCTCGTATGTCTCCACATACAGTTCGAGACTCATAAAACAGGTTAGGATGTTAGTTTATTGGATTAGGGTTATTTAAGCAAGATAATTATAAGATGGGTGAAATAACCATTAATAACACTTTATTAATGATCGTTAAATGTTATATTTACTATCTATGAGTTTTAGGGCATAAAACCCAACAAACTCCCACTTGAACTAAAACTCTAGTTAGTGAGATTTATATACAATAAATAATCCAAAGCTAGAAATGTCAAATGTATAAGTACATTACATGAAAATTAAATATACAAATACAATAAACTAGGACATCCTTATATCCATTACACATCTTCCACTTTCACTAGATTAAATTATATACTTGTCTCATAGACCTAGACTCTCTAGATGACTCTCGAACACTTCAGTCGAAGAGCCTTCATAAATGGATTAGTGATGTTGTGCTCTAAAGCGATCTTCGTGAAGAACACATCTCCTCGTTGTACTATCTCCCATATTAGGTGATATTTCCTCTCTATATGCTCTCCTCATTTGTGGCTACAAAGTTCTTTCGGGTTGACTATTGCCCCATTATTTGGACAACTTCCAAATCTGTTACGGGCAAGTCCATATTGGAACAATTTCCAAATCTGTTAAGAACTTCCTGAGCCAAACTGTTTCCTTAGTTGCTTCACAAGCAGTTACATACTTAGCCTCCTTAGTGGAATCTGTTATGCATCCTTACTTGATGCTTCTCCGAACTACAGCTCCCCCGTTAAGGGTGAACACTAACCCTGACGTAGATTTCATAGAATCCTTGTCAGTCTGGAAGTCAGAGTCAGTGTACCCTATAAGGATCAAATCCTTAGCCCCATACACCAGCATGTAGTCCCTCGTTGTCTGGAGATACTTAAGAATGTTCTTAACCTCTGTCTAATGGTCTAACCCTGAATTGGATTGGTACCTATTGACTATTCCCATTGCATAACATATGTCATGCCTGGTGCAGAGCATAACATACATTAAGTTGCCCAGAATCGAGGGATAGGGAATACGTCTCATATCCTCAACTTCTTAAGATGTCTTTGGACAGTGTTCCTTAGACAAATGACCCCATGTCTGAAAGGCAATAAACCCTTCTTGGAGTTCTACATTGAATATCGAGCCAACATTTTGTCGATATACGTTTCTTGAGACAATGCTAGCATTTTGTTCTTACGATCTCTAATTATTTGGATCCCAAGAACATACTGTGTCTCTCCCAAATCTTTCATTTGAAATTAGGCTACTAGCAAGTTTTCACTTCAGTAAGGTACCATACATCATTTCCAATGAGAAGAATATCATCCATCTAAAGTACTAGAAAAGCTACTTTATTCTTGTTGATCTTCTTGTATACATAAAACTCATCAACATTTTGATCAAAACCAAAAGATTTGATCGCAATATCAATTCTAATGTTCCAAGATCTGGATGCTTGTTTCAACCCATAAATAAATCGATTCAGCTTACAAACCTTTTGCTCCTGACCTTGGACTATGAGCTCTTCGGACTGAGACATAAAGATATTCTCTTCAAGATTACCATTAAAAAAAGTAATCTTTGTTGGGATTGGTGTCCTAATTCTCCCAGAGTCTCGTAGTTTGTAAACTGTACACATTGTTATGAATAAAATAAGAGTTATTTTATTTTGCATTTACTCATATCCAATAAACAAAGCTCCATGGTTATTGTATGAAATCTTAAGCATGTATATGAGATATAAAAATGGATCATGCCTTAAGTAATAACCTAAAAATGTCTGTAGTATAAGGATTAAGGAGGGATACCTGATCCTGGTGACACTACGGATACGACCCGCTTTGTAAAGGTTTACAAGTGTTGTGAACTACGACAGTTGGTAGATCCTAACCATTCACGTGGAGACATGTGAGCGAAAGTGTCCTATAAAAAGAGTTTGTATAAGACCGGACCACGAGATGAATAGTCTCTTTATATAACGTCGTTGATACTTGAGACTTATATCTCATCTTAACGACCATAGGTGACATGACATTAATCCTGAGTGTTTTGCGAACTCTTGCCTTTGAGGGTGGTCCTTTGATTAGCATGGGTGAGAGTGGCCATATTGCCAACTCAACAAGCCTACCTTTTTGGGGATTTGTCTGATTTGGGAGTTGGGAACTCAGTTACTCACGATGGAATTCATGCCTTCCGAGAAGCAGGGGTAAGTAGATAGATTGCTCCCTTAAGAGCTAATTCCAGGACTTGAACATAGTGACCACAACTTCTCTTTAGAAGAGAGGACTCAGTCATAGTAGAACTCTGACTTATGTTCATTAGAGGGATCAGGAGTTAGATGTAATTATCGGGGTATAACGGTATATTGGCCAAGCTGTACTTACGAGCAATCTGTGAAGGGTTATCGCACTGTTGATTGATTGATATGGACATAAAATATATTTGTAGTAAGGAGACTGCAACTATCGGTCTTTAGTGGAGTTCCTGGTAGTTAACGGATGGTGGATCCTGTGACTAAAGAGTTTAGTCAGTTATTCACGTACCGTTTGAGCTTCAAGCTACAAGTCCATAAGGTTCTCTTGTTAGCTCAATGGATTCAAGTTGAGAATCAGTTCTTGGTGTTAATTTGAAATGTTCAAATTGACAATAGGAAATTCGATTATATATGATATGATCAGTGTGATGTATGAGATGCATCAAGTGGGGGATTAATGTAAATGAGATTTACATTAAGTACTAGGGTTGGTAACGAGGCCGGGGTGGGGCGGGGGAGGGTCCCCCGTCCCTGGCCTCGTGGGGGAAATTTCCCCTCCATCCCCGCCCCCGTCCCCGCCATTTGAAAGCGGGGACAGGGGCGGGGATTCCCCATTGGGGAAATGGGTCCCCGTGGGCCCCATTCCCCGTTTTCCGCTAGGATTCCCCTACTAATTCCCGTGGGAATCCCCTATTAATCTTGTGGGGATTCTCCATTTTTTTTTTTAATTTTTTAAGTTTGGGCTTGACTTTTGGCTTAAATTTAGAACTTAGATATTCATATTGGGCTCTAACACTATAAGTCTATAGTATACATTATAAACATACATATAAATAAGTTATTTTATATATTAAAAATATAACTATATAAAATCGGGGCGGGGCCCCGCAGGGACCCGTCCCGCGAGGAATTTTGCCAACCTATTAAGTACCATGAAATAAAAAGAACTATGGTTTATATGTTTCATGAGATGAAATATTAAAACTATAGGTTATAAATGTAATATGGTAAGTTGGTTATCATATATATTTATAATAATATTAATTATTAGATTATTATATCTTTTTCTCTAATAACCAATTGAGTGAGAGGTTATTGGTGGTTTTATGATAACCGTGAGATAAAAGGAAAAATGGTTTCCTAAATTTAGAAGAGTTTCTATTCTAAAAAAGAACTCACGGTTTGTTGTCAAGTGAATTGATTTTCACTAAACGATAGCTGAAAGAGATTCTAAACGATCGTGTAGTTAGCATGCCTCATCGTATAGTCACTGACTGCACGATCACGCGGTATACGATACTTAGGTGTTCGCTCAGCGATCGTGTAGACGATTATGCTTCATCGTATCGTTGTCGTTTAGACGATCGTTTAAGGTTTGCGTTATACATTGCACGTTACACGATCGCATACCTCATGCTTCATCGCATAGTAAAAGGTATATGATCGTTGCTAAACGATTGTTTTACTCTGGTAGCGTTGGTAAACGATTGAGTAAAGCGTTTACTCTTTCGTGTAGATGATCGAAAGTGTTTTGGTGCACAATCAATGGAGACGCAGACTTCGATCGAACGGTTCAAGACCTGGATCGCCTATTTGAATCGAAGACTCTTTGCTTTTATAATAGTTAACTTTTAGTTTTGAGGATTTGAGGCTAATTATCCCGATTCATCAATTTTTGCTTAATATACATGAGATGTATATGGTTTATATAGCATAGTGTATAACATATAGATTTAAAACCCACCTTAGGTTGTGCAATTATTCATGCATCATGTATTACAAGTGTTATAATATGACATGATGAAATTAAAAGAAAGCATGCTCATGTATCATGAAATATAAGAGTTATATTTATGCATATAGGAAGCATATTCATGCATCATCTTTATATTATAAGAGTTATAGTATAAGGGTGAATGAAACCATGTTTGCTTGGTTCGTTGCTATTTTGTATAAGAGTTATATAAAAGTAGCAATGAATGAAGAATGCATGGAACATGACACTTAGGTTGTTTGTAAGCGTTATGAATATCTTGTATGTGTTTGCTTCACGTTGTCAATGGTTTTGGTTGTTTATGTTATAAGCGTTATAATAGAAATTAGAACTAAAATTGATAAGAAAGAGTTGCATGCGGACTTAGGCAAACTCATGTTTTAAAATGGTTTTAAAGTTGGATTGAGATAGACCTAAGTTCAAGGTTCTAATGGGATTAACAACCTAAGTTTAATCTTTCTAAATCAATTTAATAGGATTAAATTGATTGACATAAAAGATTAAAATTGTATTGAATCTATCTATAAGGGACCTTTTGTCTAAGGCGGGTTCTGTCTTAGATGGGGTATTTAAGCTGATGGAAATGGAACACCCCTACCTGGGAACCTACCTAGAAAGGTGAATTAGATAGATTTTCTTCAAGCATGTGACAATTGATCAAAGACTTCGTTAAAGAGTTTAATGGATGATGATCAAAAGTTGTTCAACTATCCAAGGTAAAAGTTACTCTTGGGCAAACCTAAAAAGTCACTTAGTTAAAATTCTTAGCCATATTTTTTCTAAGTAAACTAAACCCTGGGTTATAAAATACTAAGTGGGAGGAAGAGATATATATGATATGTCAATGATTCCACTCACGTTTCTCCGTAAATGTTCATGTCATGAGATTCATGCTTGGCCTCGTGGTGCCCTAGAAGCATCCCCCTTCGGATGGTGTTTACATGAGTCAATATCAAGGTAGATGGAGAGAGTGTTTATAGTAAGTGGGTGAAGGGTGTGTGTCAAAGCATCCTACAGTCTCCTTCATTGGTTCACACTATGAGATCATTCTTGGATTCCCTCGTGGCGCCTTGGGAGTGTCCCCTTTCGAATGGGTTTTGTGCAATTGGTTAATATCAAGGTGAACTCCAGAAATGGATAGGGTCATTTTAGTTTTTGCCCCAATCGGATTTTTCCCTTCGGATTGACTGCTTGGGGCGGAACTTTAGAGCCTAAAATGACGGGTCACACTTACGAGAAATTGTTAAGTAAGTTAATGATTTCTTGACCAAATCAATGATGGCTAGTCATTATAAGAGCAAGAGTTGTTCTGGTATTAATGGCTGGTTGAGAATGTCTCAATTCAGAGGAGGGATAAATTGACCACCATTCGGCGGCTTTTATCCTAAACCTTTGAAGCATCATTGCGAAACTAGATGTCACACGGGGTTCATGTTAGTTTTGCTAAACCGTATTGGACGTTGTTTGTTTTTTCAATGAGTATTTGCTTAATACCTAACGTAGGTCAATGTATTTTTGTTTTTAGCAACATGTTTGATTTTTCTGTTAAGTGCCTCTAGTTTGACTGATTTCATACAGTGGACAGAGTCTTGTAAAATGTATTTCGTGGTAAACGACCTCGAGTTTGTCATGGTTGAGGAATGTCCTCAAGTCCCGACCCTTAATGCACCGCGAAGTGTTCGTAATGCATGTAAGGTATGGATGAAAGCTAGTTCATTGGCTTCATTTCACATATTGGCTAGCATACCTTATGTTTTGGCCAAAAGGGTTGAGAACATGGACATTGCACGTAAGATCATGGACTCGTTGCAAGAATTATTTGAACGTCAGTTCTTACTTTTTGGGCACAAAGTGATGGATGACAAAACCAGTAGTTTTAGTTCCCAAGTTAAACTCCAGGAAGAGAAAGCAAGTGTTGTTGACTCTATTGAAGTTCATCGACGAGAAGTGTTCTCTGGAATGGAACTTGGAGCTTATTTAGGTTCTGATACTGATCCCACTATTCTACAAAAGAGGAGGAAGTCTAAAGACAATAAATATGATTTATTGGTCTTGGAGACATGCTTGATAGAGAATGATGATACTGCCTGGATCCTTGATTCGTGTGCTAATCACATTTCCTCTTACCAAGGATTTAGTTCCTGGCAAACATTGCCACAGGGAGAGATGACTCTTCGAGTTGGTACTGGTGAGTTGTTTCAGCTGTTGCCGTAGGTGGACAGAAGTTATTTTTGGACAAAAAACGTTATCTGTTACTGGATAATGTGTTTGTAGTTCCTCATATCAAGAGGAACTTAATCTTGGTTTCTTTTCTCATTGAACAAGGTTATACCGTCTCCTTTTCTGAGAGTAATTATTTTCAAGAATAGTATGGAGATTAGTTTTGGTTTAATGGAAAGTAACTTATATGTACTAAGGCCGTTAGTCATAAAAGCCTTGTTTAACACTGAAATGTTCAGTACAGCGACAACAACTAAAAGACCAAAGGTTTCTCCAAAGGAAAACGCCCATCTTTGGCATCTTAGGTTAGGTCACATCAACCTTAATAGGATTGAGCAGTTGGTGAAATGTGGACTTCTAAAGAGTTTAAAAGAAAACTCCAAGCCGGTGTGTGAATCATGCCTCGAAGGCAAGATGACCAAACGACCTTTTACTGGAAAAGGTTACAGAGCAAAGGAAGCCTTGGAGCTTGTACATTCAGACCTTTGTGGTCCAATGAGTGTTAAGGATCGAGGTTGGTATGAATATATCATCTCTTTCATAGATGATTATTCAAGGTATGAGTATCTCTACCTAATGCAACGTAAGTCTAAAGCCCTTGACAAGTTCAAGGAGTATAAGGCTGAAGTTGAAAACTTGTTAGGTAAGAAGATAAAAACACTACGATCTGATCGTGGTGGAGAGTATATGGACCTCCAATTCCAGAACTATATGATAGAATATGGAATTACATCCCAACTCTTGGCCCCAGGTACACCTCAGTAGAATGGTGTATCAGAAAGGAGAAACAAAACCTTGTTGGACATGGTTTGGTCTATGATGAGTTATGCTCATCTTCCAGACTCGTTTTGGGGTTTTTTAGTGGAGACAACTTACTACATTCTGAACAACGTTCCCTCGAAAAGTGTTTTTGAAACACCTTTTGAGTTGTGGAGAGGCGTAAAGGTAGTTTATGCCACTTCAGGATTTGGGGGTGTCCAGCCTACGTGTTGATGACTAACTCAAAGAAGTTGGAACCGCTTTCAAAAGTTTGCCTCTTTATAGGCTATCCCAAGGAAACGAGGGGTTGATACTTCTATGATCCGAGTGAGAACAAAGTGTTTGTTTCTACAAATGCTATCTTCTTGGAAGAAGATCACATCTGGTATCATAAACCACGAAGTACACTTGTTTTATGTGAGATTTCTAGTGAGATTGAGACTACTGAGGGTTCAACAAGAGTTATTGAACAGACTGACAAATCAAGAAGAGTTGTTGAGGTCGGTACTTTGATGCGTGGAAAATGGAGTAAATAAATATGCGTTCATCGTTCGTTCTCAATGCGTCGCTGGTCATGCGTTGGACTAAGGGATATGCAATGTGCGTCTAAGAATCTATGCGATGACCATGCATTCCTGTCACAAGTTTTCTTGCTCTCTCGCCAAGTATAATGAGATCACAAGCTTCTCGGGGTGATCCGAGGTCAAACTCAGGGACTTGTAGCTAAATGTTATGAAGTAATGTGTTTGTGGCAAAGAATAAAAGAATATTGAAGTTTAAGGGCTATGCGCTACTTCTACTCCTAACTAAATACATTAAACAATGGAAGTATGATTATGTGAGTTGGTAGGGACACAACAACTGTTAACGTGTAATAAACTGTATGGAAAAATAGATAAAATGGCAGAGGGGATGATTTCACCACAATAATAAGCTTGATCGCAAGGGTAACCCCAGCCAGCACAAGTTATGTGATTATGCTAAATTGACTAAGACGCATCCAATGTATATGCGATAGTGTCGATAGGAATTATGTCTAAGTCTCTATTCTTGCTCATGCAACCTAACACATAAACAAGGTGTTCGCATACCACTGTATCCTACTTCTGGACGCACACGATGTGACCGCATACTATCATATCCTATCTATAGGGTGCATGCACTGTGTAATAGCAAATAGAACTTATTTCTAAGCCTCTATTCTTGCTCATGCGATTCAATCTGACTTTCTCAAGCCTAGATTTGGTTTTAGACTACTCTCTCAAGTATGTCCAAGTGATGAATGATGTCCCTGCCTCAGGGTTGACCCTTCTACCTAATAACTCTTGCGGAAATAACTCTGATACCAATGTACAAATTCAACAATCAACTGATTAAGTCAAGGAGGTAGACAACAACTGATTAAGTAGGCCCATTTTATTACAACAATGTAACGTTTATACAACTCCAAGACTTAACTACAAAGTTTACAACAACAACTGTAAAACCCTCTAGAAGTGAAACTGTGGCATGTGGCAGACCTTGACCTTAGCAGCACTCTGGAACTCCTCACCTGTCGCTACTTGGAAAGAAAAACATGAAATAACAGAATGAGCTTCATAAAGCTCAGTGAGTGATAAACAACTTCTAGGGTCTATTTCAACTCATAAAAACAAGCATATCATAGATACGAGATTACATTCAAACCTCAGCCTTGAATGAGTCTGCTCTTAACTCTATCTATGCGCATGGTAGATAGCTAAACTGATAACTATTTAGAATGAGTCTATTCCCTACCTATACACACGGTAGATAGTTAACTAATATTGATTACAAATGCTTACTCTTTTGTGTAACCTCTTTCTCTAAGTCTCCTATGTGCATATAGCTCCCCGCTCATGGACTCAGAAGCTAGGGCTGTTGGCCCTCTGACCATCCCATATGAGGATCCTCTCACAGGCTCAGGAACTAGACCTCTCGGTCCCCTGACCATCCTGTGAGGTTTTGCTTTCAGGCTCAGGAACTAGGTCTATTGACCCCCTGACCATCCCGATCACATATTCTCATTCTCATGCTAGATACTCATTCACAAAATAAGCATATACAATTTACTCTAAAGATATGCTTTAAAACTTAACGGAAAGTACCATTCACCTTGGTAAGGATAGGAATCTTTCTCTTAAAATTTCCTTGATCTTCCCAAGCTCCTCTTTTGAGCCCTAAATTCCAGGTTCAAATTAAAACTCAGATTACACATAGTTTTAGGCTTTATCTCGGACTACTTTCTTCTAAAAATATGCTCTAAAATGTCTCAGGACACTTATCTCAAAAGCTTAGCTTAGAAAGCCTCGTGGTTTGGCCGGAATCATCAAAATATCAAGGCTGGCCCAAGCTTACCTGACAGCTCGACCCTTTTGTCTTTTCCTCATTCTCCAGCCCGATTCCTTGGAGCTTCTTCTCCGGCAGCCCTACCCTGAAAAATAGGCTCTCATAAATTTTAGGTGGATTTAAAATCACTCCAAACACACGAGTATTCTAGGAGAACTCCTCGTCCCAAGTTGATACTACTTCCAGACCTTCCTGTTCGACAGCATCTTCCCCTCTTGGAACCTCTTGACCAACGCATGGTCTTACTATCAATGCATAGCCTCCTCCCAATTAGACCTCATACCCTCTTCTTTATGTCCTTTAAAGAGAACTTTAGTTCTCATCTGAAGTCCTTGGCCCTATTTATAGGCGTCCAAGATCTTTCTAAGGCCGACACCTCCTACTTGGCCGTATGTCCCTGTCCTTTCCTTACACTATTAATGCAACCTTGCGTCATCGCAATCCAAGGTGTCCTCTTCCCTTTTACCAACGCATGACCCTCAAGTTCACATGTCTTCTTATGTATCCGCCTCATTTACTTAAGGCCTAAGACTTCTTCCTAACAAGCCACATGTCTGGATGATGTCCTTGAATGCGTCCATCCAATCCCATATGTGGTCATCCCTCATATGCGTCCTTCTAACTTCATATGCGTTCATCCAACCTTTCCTTGTGCATCCCATTGACGCAACTTGGTCGCATATACTAGATGCTCGCAAGGCTCTTCCTTGGCCGCATATCCTTCACTTCCGCATGGCTTACCTTTGCCCTATGCACTCAACTAGGATAATGACCAACACCCTTTCAATGCATACTACTAGCGTTGTCCTATGCGCCCACATGCCCTCGGATGTCCAGGGCATAGCACATCACCAACGCATAGAAACCTTTGGGTCGACTTGGTTCTCAACTCAACACCTCAAGGCATAGCTCACCATCGCCTAGGTTCTTGCTAACGCATCCCTTATGACCAACGCAACCAACCTCATAAACCTTATTATCGCAAGCCTTAGCAATGCAAGGACAATTCACCATGCATCCACCTTAGCTCGTTCCATCACCTAGNAACCAACCTCATAAACCTTATTATCGCAAGCCTTAGCAATGCAAGGACAATTCACCATGCATCCACCTTAGCTCGTTCCATCACCTAGCTCATACTTTAGCAAGGCCGCCGCATCCATCATGTAGCAAGGCCTCTGCGTAACATCACCACATAGCATCACCGCATCCCTTCGGTAGCATCGACGCATCCATCGTGTAGCATCACTGCATGCCCTCACGTAGCACCACCGTATGCCCTTGGTCGCATCACCGCATGCCCTCGACCGCATCACCGCACGCCCTCGCACCGCATGCCTTCACGTAGCACCACTGTATGCCCTCGGCCACATCCATCGTATCCATCGCGCCGCATGCGTTGTGCTAACCTCTCAAGACATTGGCTGTCGCATGCGTTGTTTTAACCTCTCAAGACATTGGCTACCGCATGCGTTTCTCTTGGCCACACTTTGGCTTCCTTCAATGCCCCAAATAACCTCTAAAAGCTTCATGGCTAACGCATGGCACCACACCAACGCATTGTCAAATACTTAGTCATTTTTGCCTTGGCTTCCAACGCATAGTTCCTTTTTGGCATTATACTTAACCCAATTTTTACTAGTTAAGGCTTATCTCAAACTACTCAAGGAAAATCTATTCAACATTTAAAAATTTCCTTCACTTCAACATAGAATTTAACTTCCATCTGCTTAAGTAGGAAAATGGAAATCCAGGTTTCACATTTTGCACTCATAAGATAAGGTAATCACATAAATCATGGCTAACATAAGATTATTCCTATCTCTAGGAACATTGCTTACTTTGCTTAGTGAGTTTCACTACTTACCCTCTCGGGTAGTTAGTCACTGCTGATCAGCTCATAGACAAGCATTACGGTCGCTCATAGACAAGCGTTATTATAGCTTCACACTAAGCAAAGAGGATTTTCTCACAATACTCATGCAACGCACACCTCTCGGTGGTTTGCTACATGCTTCATATGTCTATGCTGCATGATTAAGTATCCGATACTCTAGCAATCTATCTTAGTCGTTGCAATGAAAGTAAAGGATGATAAAGAAGAGGTAAATGAAGATGGACTCAAAAGAGATAAAGAAATGCATTGACCACAAAATGTATTAATGTCGTAAGCCACAATGTAATACAGTACAGAGATAGAAGAGAGATGGAGGGCTAGATGTAGGCAATATCTTGCTTCCATCAGATGTATGTCAAGGCTACCGGTGGTGCATGGATGGGCGGTGCAGTAGTCTCTCTCGAGATCTATCTCCAGTGAAGCTTCGGTCGTCACTCGGAATGGTTGGAGGAATGAAGATATCTCAAAGAATGTCTTCTCATGCTTTGTCTGTGATCACAAGGATCTACCCTAAGGCAGAAGCTCAGATGATTTGAAGTTGGGCTCTAAGGCTCCTATTTATAGAGCTCAATCACCAACAACATTAATGGTCCTACTCTGAATTTCTGCTGCTAACGACATGATCGACCTACTCTGAATCTATGCTATTAACGGTGTGGTAGGTGAAATGTCAACATCATCTTTTGATATTCCCAAGGTATGCGTTCATGCTTGGTTTCCGAAGTACCATCGCATTCCACCACCCTTGTAACAACCCAGATTTGTACGCATACAGGAAATTAAATGTCAAATAATAAGCAGGACGAAATTTTATTTAAAGGGGTAGAAATTTAGAAGAAGAAGAAAAAAATGAATAATTGGAAATTGGAAATTTGTTGGATTAATTGGAAATTTATTAATTATCCAAAAATAATGAATAAGGGAGTAGAATCAGGGAGAATTAATTGGAAGATTGGACGCTAGCCAATTCAAGAGACAACGGGCAGTAGATAACTTTTGTTTGGACACTACTCATTGGAAGAATTGGAGATGAATGCCCATATACTCTTAAAATTTGAAAGAGTTAAAAAGAGGAAGTGGAATCCACAAGCAGTTAAGGCAACCACGCGTGAAAACTAGCGAGATGAGAGAGAACATTGGAGAGAGCGAGAGTAAAGAGAGCGAAAGTAAAAAGAGCGAGATTCTTAGCGAGACAGTAGGAAAGCGAGAGCGGGAGAAGAAGCGAGAGCGAGAGCGAGAGCGAGAGCAGAAGTCATTAGAGCCAAACCAGCGAGAAAGCTAGAGAGAGCGAGATTCTGAGAACAAAGAGAGCGAGATTTGGACAGAAGCGTGGATTATGCGTTGAATTTGGCCACGATCTTATAGATTATACATAGAAAAACCCAAAATGAATACAAACAAAGAATTATGACGTAAGGGCAAACGTTAGCCAAGATTAGGTGTCTTATTGAGAGGAATCCTTAAACCCTAAGTAATTTTAAAGAAGCCACCTATAGGATGATTTGTCACACTGAGAAGAGCTGAAAACTATTAAATAGAACCCTTTGCCGAAGATTTAACCCATTCTCAAACAAATCTCAGTAACAAAGAATCGTGTGAAAGGTAAGTTGAGTGAGGAAGTTCTATGAGGCTAAAAGAGAAAAGCTCGGGTAAGTGCTGCCCAAATTCCTTCTAGTTTAAAAAGGGAAAGCTCTACTGATCAAATCATAAAGAATAATAAGGAATAATTAGATCACAGTCAAGGTAAGTAGTTTATCTCACCCTCTCTTTAAATGTTCTATGGTAGTGTACCTTTATTATGTTGCATGGTTATGTTAATTGTTATATTGCATTACATGTTTAGAACACGTTTCTCTACAAAGAACCCCATGCATTATGTTTGTTCACGATTACGTTAAAATCAAGTTTTAATTAGGTGTAAGTTATGCTTTCAGTCTAATATTACATTTATGTTAATGGTTGATGTTGGATGTGACTCTGGCCTACTGACTGCATGACCCACTAATCATCAGATGGGTTAGTTTCCGCTTAAGTCCTCATCTTCCTATCAGGGCGGAGAAATTTATGCTTCCAGGGCTGGCAGGGCATGTATGGTTGCACCCCTCCAGGCCTAATCTTACGTTATGTTTATGCTAAGGACTAGCAGGGTATGTATGGTTGCACCCCTCTAGTCCAATATTACGTTTATGCTAATGGTTGATGTTGGATGCGACTCTGGCCCTACTGACTGCATGACCCGCTAATCATCAAATGGGCTAGTTTTCGCTTAGGTCCTCATCTTCCTATTAGGGCGGAGAGATTTATGTTGGAAGCATATCCGACCACCACATGTTATTATATGTTTTCGGTCCCAATCATATGGTTTCATGACATGTTGCTTGTGATTGTGCATTTGGTCACTACCCTACGTGAGAACTACTTACTGGGTATATTATATACTCATCTTATATTTTTATAGACTTTGTAGGTAAGGACACATCGTAGATGGCAGAATTGGACGTCGCTCAAATGGCCAACCATTAAACTCACTATTATAGGCATATGCATTTTGTACCACCACGCTATTGTTTTATGGATCCTGGTGTTTTGATAAATCAACTTTTCTTATAGTTTTTTTATCTAATTAATAAAATTTAGATATGTTCTTTGAAATTTTCACCAGAACTCATCTCATGATAGAAAAGTCTAAGTATGCATGTCGTAGCGGTCCGATCATAATGTGTAAGGATCTGGGCGTTACAATTACATTGTAGAAGGGATGAGGAAACCGCTTACCTCGACCATCAATCTTATTACTCTCAATATAGATTGTAAACATAACGTTTAAGTGTTAGAACTTTGTTCAAAAACCTAAATCAACACCAAAAGATTTTCAACAAGAATATTCTGATCCAAAATCCATCATTAATCTTCAAAACACTAAATTAGTTCAAAACTACAAACAACATCCTTTCACAAGTCAAAGACTGATTTAACACACTTCAATTGAGTTCAAACTAGTCCAAAATGTGTTCAACCTAGCTAAAACTTAACGAAACATATAGAAATTTACCCTACCATAACAACGATGAGTTCTAAGAGTTTAAAAATACCATTCTAACACTTAAATATAATTTGAAATAAGAATTAAAGCAACAATTCTTACCCAGTCTTATTGAAAAGGCTCCAAATAATGTTGATTTAGGCTTATGGTATCCTAGAAATGTTGAATTTAATTTGGTAAGATATTCCAATGCAGATTTTGCAGGTAGTTTACTTGACCGTAAGAGTACTAGTGGGACTTGTCAATTTCTTGGTAGTTCCTTAGTTTATTGGTTTAGCAAGCAATGGAGGATGTTGACAAGGATGAGTGGATTAAGGCCATGAACCAGGAAATGGAGTCTATATACTTCAATATAGTTTGGGAGCTTGTGGATTAGCCTTATGGGGTAAAACCAATAGGGTGTAAATGGATCTACAAGTGAAAGCGTGGTGTAGATGGAAAGGTGCAAATCTTTAAGGCTAGACTCGTGGCAAAGGGTTATACCCAGGTCGAGGGAGTGGACTATGAGAAAACTTTCTCACCTGTTGTCATGCTAAAGTCTATCAGGATACTCCTGTCCATAGCCACATTTTATGATTATGAGATATGTCCTTTCTTAATGGTAATCTTGAGAAGATCATCTACATGGCTCAACCAGAGGGGTTCGTAGTTCTAAATTAAGAGCAAATAATTTGTAAGCTTAATAGGTCCATTTATGGGCTGAAACAAGCGTTTAGATCGTGGAACATTAGATTTGATAGTGCGATCAAATCTTTGGCTTTGATCAGAACGTTGATGAGCCTTGTGTTTACAAGAAGATCATCAACAGCTCAGTAGCTTTCCTGGTACTGTGTGTGGATGATATCCTACTCATTGGGAATGATTTAGGGTTTCTGACTGACAATAAGAAGTGGCTAGCCGCTCAGTTCCAAATGAAAGATTTGGATGAGGCGCAATATGTTCTAGGGATCTAGATCTTTCGGGATTGTAAGAACAAGAGCTTAGCCTTATCTCAGGCATCGTACATTGATCAAATGTTGATAAGGTACAAAATACAGGATTCCAAGAGGGGTTTGTTGTTCGGTTTTATGTCCTAAAAACTAGCAGTTTGTAAAATGATAAACATTTTCTATTATCAATATACTTGTTATTGATCCCATAAATTGTATGAAAGTCTAAATCCAATAAACTAAGATCCATGACTACTGTATGAGTACTTGAACTTTATGTGGAGACATAAGAGTGGACCGGGTTCGAGTAAATAGTCAAAATGATCTATGGTACATGAATGAGGTTGGGTACCTTATTCTGGTAACACCATTGGATGCGGTCTACTCTGTAGTTGTTACAAAGAGTTGTAAAGTGCTACATATGATGTGATCCTAATTCGTACATGTTATGATATGAGAAGTGGGGGGGTCCTAGGCAATGAGTTTGCATAAGATCAGGACCAAGAAATAAGTCACTCTTACTTTATAATGTTGTTTACTGTTTAAGACTGATTATTTCACCTAGATAACCTAGGTAACTCGATCTTAATCCTGAGCTAACTATGAACTTCTGTTTATTCGGGATTGCCTTTAGATTTTCATAGTTGAGGGTTGGCTCAACAGCGCCAGCTCAATAAGACTTCCATTTCAGGCGTAAGACCGGATAGATAGCTGGGGATATAGGGTGCAAGACGGAGTTCACGCCTACCCGATTTAGGGATAGGAGAAAGGTTGTTTTCTCAAGTACTGAATTCATGTCTTGAACAAGGGGCCCCACCTTCTCACTAGGTTGAGAGAGTTTGGTTTGGTGATTGGATCACAAATCAGTTGTTCATTAGAGGATCGATAAGGACTTGAGGAATAAGACGTAATCTCGACGGTAAAACAGATATTTGACCCAACCGTTATTACGAACAACCTGTAAAGGGTTGACTTGCTGATTATGGTTAAATCATGTGGACATAATATATCTACAGTGAGGGGAGTGCAACTATGGGCTTTAGTGGAATGACCCATTAGTTAACGAATGGAGTTTAATTTGGTCTAATGAGTTTAGCCAATTAATCTCGGATCATTGGAGCCCATGATCTGTAGGTCCGCGAGGTCCCCCATCTAGCTCGTAACGGACTAGCTCTAGAATAGCGTGATTAGTTAATTTGAAATGTTCAAATCAGAATTAAGAGATTTGTAATTATATGAGATATAATTATGTTTAATTTTAGAATTAAACGGAATAAGAGAATTTATATATTTAAATATGATTTAAATATATAAAGATGGGTATATGTTAAAATTAATTTAATATTTGATATTAAATTAATTAAGTTTTATTTAATAATTAATTCATGAAATTAATTAATTTTTCATTTTAAAAATCAAATAGATTTTTTAAAATCAAAATTTGATTTTTAGATAAAATTGAGAAATTGGAAAACTAAAACACAAAATGGAAAAATGGGTTTTTCCATTATCCATCTTTGAAGTAGCTCACACATGAAGCAACTTCTTGCCTTTGTCTTCTCCAAGCATGAGCTGCAACTCATTCAACTCTTCTCTTTGCATGTTGATTTGCAATATAATGAAGAGATTGGAGTGAAAATCGGGCATGCAATCCATAGAGTTTTTTAGGGAAAAACTGGTTTGAAGAATGGTTCTTCAATAAGGTTGTTGTAGTGAGCTTTTCTCCTTCATCCCTTAATTCAAGCTTGTTTTGAGTCCCACAACTCAATCTAGAGCACCAAAAGAATAGTGGGGAAGATCTTGAGATGGTCTACAACAAGATATGAGAAGGACCTTTGAAGAAGTTCTACAAAAGATGTATCTTGAAACCCATTTTTCTACAGAAGCATGCTTTATATTATACCAAAATTAGTGAATTTGAATTCTTAGATGATCCTTGTCCTTCCGCTACTGTTGATACAATCCAACAGTTTTTTACCCTTCAGGCATGAAATCGTTTTGTCTAAGGATCAATGTCCTAAGACACCTCAAGAGGTTGAGGAAATAAGATGGATTCACTATGCTTCAGTTGTTGGAAGCTTAATGTATGCAATGTTGTGTACCAGACCCAACATTTACTATGTAGTAGGGATTGTCAGTTGTTATCAGTTCAATCAAGGATTAGATCACTGGATGGAGGTCAAAACGATCCTCAAGTATCTTCGGAGAACAAGAGACTATATGCTTGTGTATGGAGATAAGGATTTGATCCTTACAGGACACACAGACTCTAACTTTCAGACTAATAGAGATTCTCGTAAATCGTCATCGGGGTCACACTCTGAATAGAGGGACTATCCTGTGGCGAAGCATCAAGCTAGGATGCATCGCGAACTCCACTATGGAAGACGAATATGTAGCCGCTTGTGAAGTAGCTAAGGAGGCTGTTTGGCTGGGGAAATTCCTTACACATTTCGAAGTTGTTCCAAATATGGATTTGCCATCACTCACTATTGTGATAACAACGGGGCTATGAAAAATTCTAAGGAAACTCAAAATCATCGTAGAGGAAAGCATATTGAATGAAAATACCACTTGATCAGGGAGATTGTGCATCGCGGTGATGTGATAGTCACGAAGATCATGTTAGAGCACAATTTTGCTGATTTGTTTACAAAGGCTCTCACAACTAAAGTGTTCGAGGGTCATCTGGAGAGTTTGGGTCTACGGGACATGCGACATCTTGTCTAGGGCAAGTGGGAGATGATACTAGGGTATAGAGTATTCCTTAATTTATTGTATATTGTACTTGTCTCTTTCATGTATTGTACATTAGTCTCCTGAGGCATTAGGACAAGTAGGAGATTGTTGGGATTGGTATCCTAATTCTCCCGGAATCTCATAGTTTGTAAACTGTACACATTGTTAACAATAAAATAAGAGTTATTTTATTTTGCATTTACACATATCCAATAAACAAAGCTCCATGTGTATGAAAACTTAAGCATGTATATAAGACATACAAGTGGATCATGCCTTAAGTAATAACCTAAAAAAGTCTATAGTATAAGGATTAAGGAGGGATACCTAATCCTGGTGACACTACAAATACGACCCACTTTATAGAGGTTTACAAATGTGTTGAACTACTATAAATGGTAGATCCTGACCATTCATATGGAGATATGCGAGCGAGAATGTCCTATACAAAGAGTTTGTATAAGACTGGACCACGACATGAATAGTATCTTTATATAACCTCATTGATACTTAAGACTTACATCTCACCTTAATGACCATAAGTGACATGACCTTAATCCTAAGTGTTTTGGGAACTTCTGCCTTTGAGGGTGGTCCTTTGATTAGTATGGGTGAGAGTGGCCAGATTGCCAATTCAACAAGCCTACCTTTTTAAGGATTTATCTGATTTGGGAGCTGGGAACTCAGTTACTCAAGATGGAATTCACGCCTTTCGAGAAGCAGAGGTAAGTAGATAGATTGCTCCCTTAAGGGCTGATTTTGGGTCTTGAACTTAGTGGCCACAGCTTCTTTTCGGAAGAGAAAACTCAGTCATAGTAGGACTATGACTTATGTTCATTAGAGGGATCAGTGGTACTTAAAGAGTAAGATGGAACTACAGGGGCATGACGGTATATTGGCCCAGCTGTACTTATGAGCGATCTGTGAAGGGTTATGGCATTGTTAATTGGCTGATATGGACACAGAATATATCTGTAGTAAGGAGAGTACAGTTGTCGGTCTTTAGTGGAGTGCTCCACAGTTAACAGATGGTGGATCCCGTGACTAAAGAGTTTAGTTAGTTATTCATGTACCGTTGGAGCTTCAAGCTACAGGTTCATAAGGTCTCCTTGGTAGCTCAATGGATTCAAGTTGAGAATCAGTTCTTGGTGTTGATTTGAAATGTTCAAATTGACAAGAAAAAATTCGATTATATATGATATGATTAGTGTGATGTATGAGATACATCAAGTGGAGGATTAATGTAAATGAGATTTACATTAAGTACCATAAAATAGAAAAAGAACTATGGTTTATATGTTTCATGAGATGTAATATTAAAACTATAGGTTATAAATGTAATATGGTAAGTTGGTTATCATATATATTTATAATAATATTAATTATTGGATAATTATATCTTTTTCTCTAATAACCAATTGAGTGGGTGGTTATTGGTGATTTTATGGTAACCGTGAGATAAAAGAAAAAATGTTTTCCTAAATTTAGAAGCGTTTCTATTCTCGGAAAGAACTCACAGTTTACTGTCAAGTGAATTGGTTTTCACTAAACGATAGCTGAAAGAGAGACTAAACGACCGTGTAGTTAGCATGCCTCATCACATAGTCAATGATTGCACGATCACGCGGTATGAAGAACTGAAGTTAAACCCAAGTAGTGGTCAGGTCGTGATACAACTCTCCCATTACGTCGAGACATTCTCAACGATTGAGAAGGACGAGACGAACCTGAAGAATTAGATCCTTCATCAACTCTTGTTGAAGAACCAACTTTATCAACAAACTCTTGTTGACTCTTCAATAGCTTCTCCTAATACTAACTTAATACGTAGTTTGTTATCCCTCATATGGTCTTCCTCCAAGAAAGTAGTGTTTTTCGATACAAACACCTTATTTTCTTGTGGGTTGTAGAAAAGACCACCTCTTGTTTCTTTTGGGTAACCAACAAATTGACACAACCTTGAACGAGGTTCCAGTTTCTTAGGATTTATTACAAACATGTGTGCTGGACAAACCCAGATCTTGAAGTAGTACAAACTAGGTTTATGCCCGCTCCATAACTCGAAAGGTGTTTCAAAAACACTCTTCAAAAGAACGTTGTTCAAGATGTGAACTAGTCTCTACTGCATATCCCCAAAACAAGCTATGCAATTGAGCATAGCTTATCATCGAGCGAACCATGTCTAACAGGGTTCTATTTCTTTTTTCTGATACATCAATTTGCTAAGGTGTACCAGGAGTTGAAAGTTAGGATTGAATTCCATGTTCTATCATATAGTCTAGAATCTTTAATCTATATACTCTCTACTTCGATCAAATCGAAGTGTTTTAATAATTTTACCTAACAGGTTCTTTACCTCAGTCTTCAAGTGATTCAGACTTATGCTTCATTATGTATAAGTAACCATACCTCGAATAGTCATCTATAAAAAAGATGAAATATTCGTACTCTTCTCGAGCTTTTACATTCATTAGACCATAGAGATCCAAATGTATTAACTCTAAGGGTTCTTTGGCTATACTAAAAGGTATTTTTGTCATTTTTCCTTCAAGACAAGATTCACATGGAGGTAGTGAATCATCTTCTAACTCATTTAGATGTCCATTCATAACCAAACACATGATCCTATTGAGATTAATGTGACCTAGTCTTAAGTGCTAAAGGTAAATATTCTTACTTTAGGAGAAATACATTGCCTTTTATTTTGAGTTTGAGTAGTTTTAAACATCTCATGATTTAAAATTGTTTTGTGTCGGTTGGTCTTAATACGTACAAGTTATTTTCTAATATAATTGAACATATAAGTACACAATTTTTAAGAATGAACACTTCATGACTTTGAAAATTTATAGGTAAGATTATTCAAGTAGACAAGAGATAGAAACTAAATTTCTCTTAATTCTTGGTACGATGTACAAATCCTTATGAAAAACAAATCTATCTTTAAAAAATAACTTTGCAGCTCCCACTGCACTGGCTGAAATGAAGTCTTCTGTTCCGACCCTAAGCACATCATTTCACCTTTTTCCAACTGCTGAAAGGAACTATTTTCCTATGAATAAGAATAAACATGATTAGTTGCTCTCAAATCAAGTATCCAGGCAAACTCATCATGTTCTACAAGACACGTTTCTAAAACAAGTAAATCATATTTACCTTTTTTTCCTTCTTTTTCTTAGCGAGGTATTTAGGGTAGTGCCTCTTCCATTGTCCATCCACGTTGCAGTGGAAACACCTGCACTTGTCAACCACCTTGGCCTTTCCCTTGTGTTTTACAACAGTGGCAAGAGCCTTCCCCTTATCTCTCTTCTTCTTCTTCTGAATCTTCTTCGAAGAAGAAGACCGAGGAACAAACTTAGTTCCAGAGGATGAACCCTTCTAGAACTTCCTTTTGGAATGGGCAACGTTTGCCTCTCCTTCAACTGATCCCTTATTTTTCATAAGTGACTGGTAAGTCTGTAGCTCATTAAGGAGACTGGTCAAGCTATATTGGATTCTGTTCATCATCGCATTACTGCTAAATTGTAGCAAAATGTTGGAAAGTGATTCCATGCCAACCAAGCCAAAACAGCACAGAACCGAACCCAACCAGCTTAAACTAGATCCAACATCTTGAATCAGGTCTCTACTGACGTCATGTTGGTCAGCATGACGTCAACCCTTATGATAACTTTAGCGTGACATCAACCCTTCTACTTCGTATAACATTATTTCCTTTCTTCGGTTTCTTTTTTTTTTTCGGTTTCTCAGCCTTTATTTATCAAAAATTTGCAGAATTGGTCTCGATCTTCATTGCCAATGGTCCTAATTCTAGACACGGACTTACAAAGATTCGATTTAAATAATTAAAATTCCCAAAAACATAGAGGCATTTACAATTGATCTAATAAAATACATGTAAATCTAAGGCCAAAAATACCGTAAAAATTCATTCATAATAAACAACCACAATTCAATTAATCCCACAAAAACTCAGTGCAAATTTCGAAATCCTAATTAATATATGAGAAGGCTCTGATACCAATTATAGAGATGAAAGCCTTAGCGCAACAGAAAACATAGAACCAAAACTCATTATTAATTTGGAATTTCTAAAATACCCATACACTGAGCAATTCAAAAATAATACAGAGACCAAAGAAAAAAAAAGTTAGCCTACTGTAAAATCAGAACCTAGGATAAGTACGCTTAAAACTCACAGAAAAGGGATAGAAAACTTTTACCTTTGTAGAATACCTTTGTATAACCAATCCAATTCTCCAATTGAGATTTTATAACACCACCAAAAGAGCAAATAATTAAATTAAATAATTATTTAATTCTTCAATTAAATTATTTTTAAATTAAATATCAAATATTTAATTTGGCTTACATTTGAATCATATTCAATTGTATTTCTCTCATAATCTATAGTTTTAATGTGCATCATATACACATTAATTTTAACCTATAGTTTTAATATGAATCTAATTCATTAATATTTGAACTACTTCAAATATTTAATTCTTTCATAAATTAATTTTGAATCATATCCAAAAATAAATTTATATTTTAAAGTTTAAATAAAATATAAACTTTGTATTATAATGTATCATTATACATTATATTATTTCCCTCAGTGACTCTGAACAGTTCACACTCTACTCAAAGCATAGTTATCTCAACTCCTTTTACGAGCTAGGAAGGGGACCTCATGGACCTATAGATCACTCCAACGATATGAAATTAATTAGCTAAACTCATTAACCAATTAAACAATATTTGTTAACTGTGGATACACTCCACTAAAGACCCATAGTTGCACTCTTCTCATTGCAAATATATTTATGTATCCATGGATATAGACTAATGATAGCAAGTTAGTCCTTAACGAGTGTTCGTAACTTCAGTTGGGTCAAATTACCATTTTACCCCTGGGTTACCTCTGTATTTTTAAGTACCAGTGCTTTTCTAATGAACAAATTGTTTATGGTCCAACCATTAAACAAAAACTCCTCTAGGGCCAGTGAGAGGGTAAGACCCATTGTTCAAGTCTCGGAGACACCATTTAAAGGAACACTCGTCTACTTACCCTAAAGTCAGTAAGGAGTGAATTCCATCTCATAAAATTATATTCCCAGCTCCCTACTTGGTCGTGTCCCTAAAATGGTAGGCTTATTGAGTCAGTGAACTGGCTACTCTCATCTATACAAATCAAAGGACAATTCCTCATGAACAGGAGTCCACAACTCACTCAAGATTAAGACAAAGTTGCCTAGGTCATCCTAGTGAAATAGAAACCTAGTTAACGGGGTTACATCTAGTGGTTACTATTTCGAGGTCCGGTCTTATGCAAACTCATTGTATAGGATACCCCTACTCGCATGTCCCCTACACGAACGCGTTGGATCATTGCATTTGTATTAAACACAAAGTGGGTCATATCCATAGTGTCACCAAGATAAGGTACCCAGCCTTATCCATATACTATAGACCCTTTAGGCTATATCTTGAACACTGATCCCCATATGTCTCCACATACAGTTCAAGACTCATACAACAGCCTCAGATGTTAGTTTATTGGATTAGGGTTATTTAGGCAAGATAAATACAAGATAAACAATACCTATTTATTGCAATAAACATTAATAACATTTTATTAATGATTGGTCAAATGTTACATTTCCTATCTACGAGTTTTAGGGCATAAAACCCAACAATAAGGTTGTGCAAAGATTGTTTTCAAACTTGTAGTAGATGCATTTGTCACTTTCATTGACTTTGAAACCTTTAGACAGGATTAGATTATTAAATCTTTCATACCATTGCTTAGGAGCTTGTTTCAGGTTATAAAGAGATTTATCTAACTTACAGACCTTGTTCTCTTGGTCGTGGACTATGAAGCTCTCACATTTTTTTCATGTAAATCTCTTTTTCAAGTTCACCATTTAGGAAAGCTGTTTGTACATCCATCTAATGTACTACAAGGTTATATAAGGCGGTGAGAATAATACACGGATTGAGGTAATTCTAGTGACTGGGGAGAAAATGTCAAAGAAGTCTATGTTTTCTCGTTGTCTAAAGCATTTTGCTACTAACCTAGCTTTAAACTTGTCTATTGTTCCATTAGGTCTAAGCTTCTTCCTTAGGATCCACTTGCATCCTATTGCCTTGCAACCAGGGGGTAGGTCTACTAAGTGCCAAGTCCTATTTGACTCAAGAGAGTTCATTTCATCATTTATAGTTTCTTGCCATAGGTTGGCATCTACAGAAGATAGGGCTTATTTTAGGTTTTTAGGGTCTTCTTCCATGTTATAGGTTTGGAAGTCATTCCCAAAGTCCTTGACGGTTCTAGTTCTTTTGCTTCTTCTAGGCTTTGGGTTAGCTTCTTCATTAGTAGTTAGGCACCTAATAAATGGTAACACTACAGAAAAAAAGGTCTACTATAGCTTCGAAAAAATGCTATCATAGTCTATTATAGCGTTTTGTCCAAAGTTGTGACAGCACATGCTATTAAAAGTATTGAGCTTTTTATAACACCTTTTAAACGCTATCGAAAAGTTCAACATTTTATAGCGTTTTTACATGCTATAATAAGGTTCCTTCTATAGCATTTGCTAAATGCTAGAAATGTTCGATTTTTTAAAGTGTTTTGTAAATGCTATAAATACAAGCTTCAAATAACACATTTTAGCTTTATAACACGTAAGATAACATTTTTGAAAAAGCTATAAAATTACTTTTATAGCAAAAATATGTAGCTATCATTTGTCGATTATAGCATTTATTTACAATTATAACTACTTATTTAATGAAAGCTATAATAAGCCTTATTGTCAATGTTTTGTATTCATAGCAATTACTAGCTAGTTTTTTTTATAGATTTAATGAATACTATTGTTGCAAATTTATAACTTCTCAAATGTGTTTATAATCCTATTATTTTGTTTCATACATTTCTACTTTAGAAATCAAATTAAATTATATTTATATAATCCCCAAAATAAATGTTATCATAATAAGCATTCAATACAAGATTCATATATCCCAACAAAAAGGAGATATAGTAATGAGTATACTAGAAACTTGGAGATGAAACAAAACATCAATTTATAGATTATAAAATATGACGATATCAAATTCCAAAATAACTCCAACCTACTGGTGTTTGTAGCCGACCACAAAATATTCGAAGATGCATTCACTGGTAGTCCTTCATGAACCTACAAAAAAATGTTAAAGTAAAGTTATTAAAATAGAGAAATAAAATAATCGATATATATATACACTAATTAAAACTTTATCAGATGGTTAACTGTATTGTCGATTGGATCTTCTATGTATGTCATTTCTGAGTTTGGCCTCCCTAAAAATGCATCATGTATTATTGGCAAATCTACCCAAACTCTCACTACTTGTAGACCAAAGGGAACATGATGAACAAGAACTTTTGGGTCATTTGAAGACCATCGACCTTCAAGAACTACCTCTCCTATACCACACCAATGTAGTAACTTGCACTTGCGAAGAGCATTATTATTGTTATTCTAAAGGTATTTCAATAATCTACAAGTAATAAATAAGAATATAAGAAACAATTACACTTTACCAAAGATGAAGATACCATCGAGTCAATACCAAATACAAACAAAATCAAGCAAGTAAACTAAGAATTGAGAGAAATTACTTTGAGGCAGAGGCAAATTTTACTTCAAGCCACTGGTGTGTATGTGCTTCCAACCATCAAGAAGAACCAAATGCTAAGTCTGAAAAGTAAAATTTCATAAACCGACTTTATTTCAAAAGATGGAGAGTAAGAATGAAGAAGAATATTTTTCAATAATGTCTTACCTTAAAAAGAAAATATTTTTCAATGACTCATTTTGCAATGATGGAGAGGATGAACAAAGGAGAAAAGAATAAAAATGAGAGAAGAGGTGGGCAGATGAACCGGAGTCCAGTGGCAGAGAAGCTTTTGAGCGTTGGATGGGATTGAGAAAAGGGCTGATAAGTGAAGCTGAAAGAAGAGGAAATGATGCTCGAACGCAAAAGATGGGGCTATTGTAGACGTTGGTTGTCGAATCGTACGTTCAGAGGTGTTATCGAAGATCGTCATTGCGAATCATACTTCCAACAGGCTGTTGAAGACAGTGGCTGCCAAATATTATTTCCAGGCAATTATTGAAGACGCAACGTCAAATGAAAAAAACCGGAGAAGACTGGAGAATGAAAATGCTGGTTGTTGGAGAATATGAACCAAAGTGTAGGAGACGATTAGAGAGAGTAAATTACGGGAGAAGATCAGAGTATTTGCGAATGGAAATAGTGAAATGTCGCACCTTTGGGAATGAATTTCGTGTGCCCCAATGTTATGTTTCCCCCTTTCATTTTTTTCTATTTTTTATAGCTATTTTTTTAAAACAAAAACCCTTGGAAAATGGTATTAAAAACTACTTTTGTTGTAGTGTAAACTACTCGAACTCAAGCCCCCACTATTCCTAGATTTAAAAGGAAATCTATCCTCAAAGAAGTCAGAATCATTTGACTCAATGATTAATTGGTTTACTAGTTCATAGAACCTATAGGCTTTACTATTTACGACATAATCTATAAAGACACACTCATAGGCTCTACTAGTAAGCTTTCTTCTGTTAGAATCATGAATTCTTACAAAGGTTAGACACCCCCAAGTTCTAAAGTATGACAAGTTAGGTTTCTTATTTTTAAGGACTTCGTAGGATGAAGTTGTGTTTTTAGATTTTGGTAAGGACATAAAACATAGTATGGATGATTTCACCCCACCAATAATACGCAACTCCTGAATTAAGCAAAATACTAACTACTAATTCAGATAGATTTCTATTTTTTTTCTTTCTACTTTTCCATTCATTTAAGGAGAATAGAGTGCATTCTTTTTATGTATTATTCCATGCGAGTTATAGAAAACATTAAAACTGTCTGAGTCATACTTAGTTCCCCTATCATTACGAAGTCTTTTAACCTTTCGGTTAAACTGGTTTTCTACTTTAGTCACAAAATTTTAAAGGCATCAAAAGCACCACTTTTATTCTGCAACAAATATATGAACGTGAAATCGGAACAATCATCAATAAAAATGATAAAGTATCTTTTTTTGTTCCTAGTCAAGATACCATCAAATTCATATAAGTTAGAATGAATTAAATCTAGAGGCTCAGATTCTCTAAGTACATATTTATGTAAAGTCTTAGTTGTTTTTGAAAGAACTCTTAAACAAGAGCATCCATGAGCGCGTTCGGATCTTTCCTATTACATTGTGACCGAATTAACACACATACATTCTAACAAACTGGTATGCATTTTAAATCTAATTATAGGCATGCATTAACAATTAACTAACAACAAATTGAGTAAACATACCAGTTGAAAACTGTTTTCACTTCGAACTCAATCCAGCGGAAGCAACCCTCTACGATCTTTATCGCCCAGCAAATAGTCGGCTACAAGCACCACGATCGTCTACACGAACGACAGCGCACAAACAAGCAGCAGCCGGGGATGACATCGTCACTTAGAGCCCTTGGTATTCTCGGAGAGAGAATCCAAAAAGTGGACTTTGATGGAACTGGTAGAGGAAGGAGGAAAGAACGATCGTGTAGAATGACAAGCAAGTGGAAGATAGTAGATGACTATCGTATAGTCGGATGCTTATCGTTTAGAGAAAGATACACAATCGCGTAGGTTTGGCTAAGCGATCGTTTAGTAAAGAGTAAGCGACCATTTAGAAAACTCGGCGCGCTAAGTGATCGTATAGAGAAGGTGAGCGATCGTTTAGAGAATGCATGTGATCATTTAGTACGCGAGGTGTGCGATCGTTTAGGCGATAAGGCGCTATCGTATAGGCTCTCAACTAAGCAATCGTGACGTTTCCACACCCTGAGTGATTTCTTCGAATTCTTTGCAAAATGAAAACAATTTTCATTTTATTCTTCAGTTACAATAACTGAATTCAATCTTCCCACTAACACGTGATTTAGAAGAAATTTTCAGTCGATTATCACATAACCAACCAATTAATTAATAAATGAATATAATCATATTATATTCTTAACCTATAGTTTGATATCATATATCTACTATAGTAATTTCTCCTCTACTTGATATAAATCATATTTATATCTAATTTCCTCCAAAATAATGTATCTCATACATTTAGTCAATTATATCATATATAATTAACCAGTTCAATTATATCATATATAATCGAACTCCCTCTTATCAATTTTAACATTTCAAACTAACCCAAAAATTGATTCTCGACTTTATCCAAGCTACCTAGGGGACCTTATGGACCTGTGGTTCGAAGCTCTAACCATATGTGAATAGCTGACTAAACCCTTTAGCCACGAGATCCACCATCCGTTAACTACCAGGCATTCCACTAAAGACCAATACCTGAACTCTTCTTATCACAGATATATTTCTGTGTCCATCGAATATAACCAATCATGAGTATGATGACCCTTCACAGATGCTCGTAAGTACAGCTGGGCCAATTTACCCTTTTCCCCCTTTAGTTACATCTCAATCCTTAAGTACCACTGATTTCTCTAATGAACAATACAACATAGTCCTACTATGTGTGAACACCTCTCGAGCCAAGAGAAGGTGTGTGGCGCTACATCGTTAAAGCACTGAAATCAGCCCTTAAGGGAGCTCTCTATCTACTTACCCCTGCTTTGGAGATGGAGTGAATTCCATCTTGTGTAGCTGAGTTCCTAGCTATCAAATCAGACGAATCCCCAAAATGGTAGGTTTGAGTCGGCGACCTAGCCACTTGCACCCATACAAATCAAAGAACCACCCTCAATGGCAGAAGTTCTCAACTCACTCAGGATTGAGGTCATGTTACCTATGGTCATCCTAGTGAAGTGAAGTCTCTATCATGAACAGTGTTATATAATAAGACGTTAACACTTCGTGGTCAGGTCTTATACAAACTATTTGTATAGGACGCCCCCACTCGCATGTCCCCTACACGAGTGATCAGGATCAGACCATCTGTGACAAGTCACAACACTTGTGACCGTTCCACAAAGCGGGCCGCATCCGTAGCGTTACCAGGATAAGATTTCCCTCCTATATCCCTGTCTCTTATACACATCTAGATGTGTATAAGAGACAGCGTGAGAGCCTTCGTAAACGGGTCAGCAACATTGTGCTCCGAAGCGATCTTCGTGACGATCACGTCCCCTCGATGCACTATCTCGCGGATCAGATGATACTTTCACTCTATGTGTTTGTCGCACTTGTGACTCCTAGGCTCCTTGGAGTTCGCCACTATCCCATTATTATCACAATAGAGGGTAATAGGCCTAGACATATCTAGAACAACTTCTAGTTCTGTTTAGAACTTCCTGAGCCAGACGACCTCATTAGCAGCTTCGCAAGCCGCTACGTACTCTGCCTCCATAGTGGAGTTAGCGATGCACCCCATCTTAGTCCTTCGCCACACTACAGCTCCTCCATGAAGAGTAAAAACTGACCCTAAAGTGGACTTGCGAGAGTCTCTATCAGTTTGAAAGTAAGAATCCGTGTATCCAGTAAGGATTAAATCCCTAGATACATACACGAGCATGTAGTCCCTCATTCTCCGAGGATACTTGAGGATCTTCATTGCGGTCCAGTGACCTTGGCTTGGGTTAGACTGATACCTAATGACTATGCCCACAGTGTAGCAGATGTCTGGACGAGTACAGAGCATCACGTGCATCAAACTGCTAACGACAGACGCATATGGGACTCGTCTCATCTCCTCAACCACTTGAGGCGTCTTAGGACACATGTCTTTAGACAAAGTGACTCCATGTCTGAATGGCAGTAGGCCCCTCTTGGAGTCCTGCATCGAGTACTTGAGCAACATCTTGTCAATGTACGATGCCTGAGACAATGCTAGCACATTGTTCTTACAATCCTGAAAGATCTTTATACCTAGAACAAACTAAGCTTCTCCCAAATATTTCATTTGGAATTGGGTCTTAGCCAGTTCTTAACTGCAGTCAGTAGACCTACATCATTCCCAAGTGGTAGATTGTTGGGGTTGATGCCCTAAAGTCTTGTGTACTGCAGTTTGTAAACAGTTTGTATGAACGCTTGTGTTGTATAATATATGATATTTACTTCACATCTTATATTTTGCTCAGTTGTATGTTTTATTTGCTTTACCATAAACCAATAAACTTAAAAATCCCTGGTTATTTGTATTTAACTTAAGCATGTATGTGGTGTCATACAAGTGGATCATGTCTTGAGTGATAACTAAAATGGTTTGTAGTATATGTATATAGGAGGAAAACCTTGTTCTAGTAACACTATGGATGTGGCTCGCTTTGTGGAATGGTCATAAGTGTTGTGACTTGTCATAGATGGTCTGATCCTGATCATTCGTGTTGGGGACATGCGAGCGGGGCATCCTATACAAAAAGTTTTGTATAAGACCTGATCACGAAGTGTTAACGTCTTGTTATATAACACCGTTCATGACAGAGACTTCACTTCACTCGGATGACCATGTGGTAACATGACCTCAATCCTGAGTGAGTTGGGAACTCCTGCCATTGAGAGCGGTCCTTTGATTTATATGGGTGCGAGTGGTTAGGTCGCCGACTCAAACCTACCATTTTTGGGAATTCGTCTGATTCGGGAGCTGGGAACTTAGCTACACAAGATGGAATTCACTCCTTTCCCGAGGCAGGGTAAGTAGATAGATACGTTTAGTGCTGATTTCGGGGCTTGAACGATGTGGTGCCACACACCTTCTATAGCCTGAGAGTGTTCCACATAGTTGGACTATGTTGTATTGTTCATTAGAGGAATCAGTGGTACTTAAGGAGTGAGATGTAACTACAGGGGAAAAACGGTAATTTGGCTCAGATGTACTTACGAGCATCTGTGAAGGTTCATCATACTCATGATTGGTTATATCTGATGGACACAAAAATATATTTGTGGTAAAGAAGAGTTTAGTTTGGTCTTTAGTGGAATGTCTGACAGTTACGGATGGTGGATCTCGTGGCTAAAGAGTTTAGTCAGCTATTCACGGACCGTTGGAGCTTCGAGCCACAAGTCATTAGGTCCCCTGGGTAGCTTGGATAAAGTCGAGAATCAGTGTGGTTAATTTGAAATGTTCAAATTGACAAGAGGAAGTTTGTTTCGATTATATATGATATAATTGGACTGGTTAATTATATATGATATAATTGGCTAAATGTATGAGATATATTATTTTGGAGGAAATTAGATATAAATATGATTTATATCAAGTAGAGGAGAAAATATTATAGTAGATATGTGATATCAAACTGTAGGTTAAAAATATAATATGATTATATTTATTAATATTTTAGTTGGTTATTTATATGATAATTAACCCAAAAATCATGTTTGGACGTGAGTTAGTGGGAATGCGTCGGTTATTGTAATCGATGAATTAAAATGGAATGGGTTTTCATTTTGAATCAGTTGTCTGGAAAAAGATAGACACGCGCGTTAGTGAAATCGTAAACGATCACTTAAAAGAATCGATAGCCTATACGATAGTCGCTCTACGTCTAAACGATCGTCTACCTCGCGCCTAAACGATCGCACACCTTTTCCTAAATGATCGGATAGCTTTCCTAAACAATCCTATAGTGTGCCGTGATAACTAAACGATCGTATATCTTTTCCTAAACGATCATTCAGTAAAACCTACACGATCGTGTAGTTTCTCCTAAACGATAAGCATCGTGCTATACAATAGCATCTTTTTCCTTCCCACTTGCCTATCGCCTACACGATCGGTTCGTTCTCTTTCCTCTACCAAATTCACCAAAGACCACACTTTGGGTTCTCACTCCGAGAATACCTAGGGCTCTTTTCTGGTGGTGTCATCCTCGCGGCGTTCGTGTTCATGCGGTTGTTCGGCCGTTGGTTGATCGGGTAGAGATTTATGCTGCATTGAGTTTTGAAGTTTGAAGAACGTATTCAATTGGCATGGCAATTCTCTCCCTCGTTTATTTCTTGTTCAAAGCATGCCTTTAATAGACTATTCATTGCATAACTGTACGTTTGAATGTATATTGTGTGTTTCGGTCACAGTGAAATTGGAGCGATCCGAACGCACTCATGGAACTCTTCGGTAAGAGATCCTTTGCCCTCAATTCTTGAGGTGGAACCAACCTACTAGATGAACTCCCATCAACAACTCTCGTTAATGTAGTAGGCTCTTCAACAACTCTTGTTGAAGTTTCAGTAGTTTCATTGGAAAGCTCATGAAACACGACTTTACTTCGTGGACTGTGCTCCCTTAGATCCTCCTCCAAGAAAGTAGCATTCGTAGAAACAAACATCCTATTTTCCAATGGATCATAAAAATAACTCTCTCGTGTACCTTTGGGGTAGCCTCAAAGAGGCATAACCTCAACCGTGGTTCCAACTTCTTGGGATTTGCCTCAAGCACATGTGTAGGGCAACCCCAAATGCAGAAGTGACGTAAACTAGCTTTATGCCCATTCCACAANCCCAAATGCAGAAGTGACGTAAACTAGCTTTATGCCCATTCCACAACTCTAAAGGTGTTCTCGCAACACTCTTGGAGGAAACACAGTTCAGTATGTATACCGCAGTCTCCACGGCGAAACCCCAAAACGAGTTCGTTAAGGAAGCGTAACTCATCATCGAACGAACCATGTTCAACAAGGTTCTATTTCTTCTCTCCGCTACACCATTTTGCTGAGGTGTACCCGACACTGAGAGTTGGAAAACGATTCCGTGTTCTATCAAATAGTCTTGGAATGCTGAGTCTAAATACTCTTCACCTCAATCCGATCGAAGTGTTTTAATTCATCTATCCAATGTGTTTTCAACTTTAGCCTTGAACTCTTTGAACTTTTCAAAGGATTTAGACTTTTGTTGCATAAGATAAAAATACCCATACCTAGAGTAATCATCAATAAAGCTGATAAAATACACATAGACACCTCGGGCTCGCACATTCATAGGACCACAAAGGTCAAAATGTACTAACTCAAGAGGCTCTTTGGCTCGATAACCTTTTCCAGTAAAAGGTAGTCATCTTACCCTCAAGGCAAGATTCGCAGACTGGTAAAGAATTTTCTTCTAACTCACTTAGAAGTCCATTCTTCATCAATCTCTCAATCTTATTAAGATTGATGTGCCCTAATCAAAGGTTCCAAAGTTGGGCATTTTCTTTTGGAGAGATATGTTGACGTTTAGTTTGAGTTACGACAGTTTTAAACAATCCTGTGTTATGGAGGGAACTAATGGCTAACAGTCTTAGTACATACAAGTTACTTTCCAGATACGCTATACAAATATTAACACCATTTTTATGGATAAACACTTTATCCACATTAAAAGAAACAGTGTATTTACATTGTAACAAGCACTTTACAGAAATGAGGTTCCTCTTAAGTTAAGGAACAATATATACATCATTCAAAACTAGAAACCTATTCTGTAAAGATAATTGGAGCCCTCCCACTGCCACAGCTGAGACGATGTCCCCGGTGCCTACTCGCATCATCATCTCACCAGCCTCCAGCTGTCACTAGAATCTAATCCCCTGAAAAGAAGATCAAACGTGATTAGTGGTGCCTGAATCAATTATCCAATCAAAATCATCATTCTCCACTAAACAAGTTTTAAGTACAAGTAAATCATATTTACCTTTATCAGCCTTAGCGGCCTTCCTTTCCTTCAACCAGCGAGGACAATTCCTCTTCCAGTGTCCATCTTGGTTGCAGTGGAAACATTTTCCCTTTTCAACCGACGGTGGACGCCTTCGTGGGGCGACAGGCGGCGGGTTAGCAAACGCCTTCCCTTTTCCCTTACCACACTTCTTCTTCCTCCCATTTGTAGAATTAGAAGTAGAAAGTGTAGACTTCATTCCTGAGGTCGAACCTTTATGGAACGTCTTTGAAGATGAAGCAACGTTTGCCTCACCCTTCTTCCTCTCCTTACTTTTCAGTAAAGATTGGTAGGTCTGCTACTCGTTGAGGAGAGTTTTAAGGTTGTATTTCACTTTGTTAAGAATCACATTACTAACAAAGTGTTGGAAGCTCTCCGGCAAAGAATGCAGGATTATGCTAACCTCGCTGCCCTCATCAATGGTAGAACCATTCAACTCTGCCACATTGAAGTGGACCATCATGTTAAACACATGTTCACGAACAGTGGTGCCTTCCCCTATTCAACTCTTCTTATCACATATATATTTTTATGTCCATCGGATATAACCAATCATGAGTACGATGACCTTTCACAGATGCTCGTAAGTACAGCTGGACTAATTTACCATTTTTGCCCCTGTAGTTACATCTCACTCCTTAAGTACCACTGATTCCTCTAATGAACAATACAATATCTGTCTCTTATACACATCTAGATGTGTATAAGAGACAGAGTTACATCTCACTCCTTAAGTACCACTGATTCCTCTAATGAACAATACAATATAGTCCTACTATGTGTGAACACCTCTCGAGCCAAGAGAAGGTGTGTGACGCTACATCGTTCAAGCCCTGGAATCAGCCCTTAAGGGAGCTATCTATCTACTTGCCCCTACTTCGGGGAAGGAGTGAATTCCATCTTGTGTAGCTAAGTTCCTAGCTCCCAAATTAGATGAATCCCCAAAATGGTAGGTTTGAGTCGATGATCTGGCCACTTGCACCCATACAAATCAAAGAACCGCCCTCAATGGCAAAAGTTCCCAACTCATTCAGAATTGAGGTAATGTTACCTATGGTCATCCTTGTGAAGTGAAGTCTCTGTCATGAACGGTGTTATATAACAAGATGTTAATACTTCGTGGTTAGGTCTTATACGAACTCTTTGTATAAGACGCCCTCGCTCGCATGTCCCCTACACGAATGATTAGGATCAGACCATCTGTGACAAGTCACAACACTTATGACCATTCCACAAAGCGGACCACATTTGTAGCGTTACCAGAATAAGGTTTCCCTCCTATATCCTATACTACAGACCATTTTGGCTATCACTTAAGACATGATTCACTTGTATGTCACCATATACATGCTTAAGTTACATACTGATAACTAGGGATTTTATGTTTATTAGTTTGTGGTAAAGAAAATAAAACAAACAACTGAGAAAAATCAAGAAGTGAAGTAAAATATCATATATTATACATCACAAGGATTTCTACAAACTGTTTACAAACTACAGGACACGAGACTTTAGGGCATCAACCCCAACAGTTTTAGCCTGACTACAATATTCACATTTATCAAATTCGTTCATACATAACTTAGGAATCATTTCCAACCTAATCATATTACTAATTAATCTTTTATTAACATGACAAAGTCTAGCATGCCAAAAATTGAATGAACACAGCATATAAACAGAAGATTTCATTTTATTTAAGTCTAGGTTTAATTTAGACATGCCCTCAATTGCATAACTCTTCCTTACGAATACATTATTCTTAGTGAGGGTGTATAAGTTTGACCCTATTGTTTGAGTGAAGCAGACCTCATTTAGAAGATAGCCCGAGACAAGATTCTTTCTTATCTTTGGAGTATGCAAGACTTCCTTCAATGTGAGAGTCTTGCCGGAGGTAAACTTCAGCTCCACCTCTACGATTCCAGCAACTTTCATTGAGTGGTGATACCTTAATGGTATGTTTTTATCCTTAGTTTTAGTGTAAGATTTAAAGAGACTAAGGTCATGACAGACATGGTGCGTAGTGTTAGTGTCTATCCATCACCTCTCAGAGCCACCGATCATATTTACTTCTGTGATCATGGCTCTAAGGGCTCCTCTTTTAGGTTCGCCTACTTAGTAGAACGACACCTGTTCCTACAATTCCTGGCCATATGCCCATGTTTTTATAGTTAAAGTAAAGGAACTATACCATTTCTCTAGAGGGGGTTTTATGTTTCTTTTTTTTGTTCTGGTTGTGGGATCCATGGTCTGACCTTTCCTCTTGTTTCCCTTTTGTTTTTGGTTAGGTTTCACAGCAGCTGAGGTGGGCTTTCTCGATACTATGTTTACCTCCTTCCGCTGGTCTTGCTTCTGGGCCTCATCCTCAATCCTTAGGCGGGTGATCAGACTCTCCAAGGAGAACTCCTTGGTCTTATGCCTCAAGGTATTCTTAAAGTCATTCCACAATGGAGGCGATTTGTCAATAATAACAACAACTTGAAATTGGTCATTCAGGGGTATACCTTCTGTAACGACCCGATTTTCTACCATGCTACCATAACACTACCATATGCATGCATAAGCTTGATAATGTATATTTTAAAAAGGGAAATTTTAATAAAGGAACTAGACTTTTATTTAAAATTTAATAATATCATAAAATTGTTCGGGGCACCCCTGACTTTGATTTAAAACTAGAGGTGTACATGGGCCGGGTTAGGCTGGGTTGGAGGAATTTTGTAGACCAACCCGAAAATTCAAGTTTGCTAATAATGAACCCTATCGGTTCATTTTTTAAGGGTCAACCCAACCCAACCCACCTCGAAATTTCTAGGTTGGGTTAGGTTGGGTCACCGATTTTTTTTTTTTAATTTTCAATTTTGACTTTTGTTTTTCGTTACTTCCATATCTTAAGTTAAATCTCCCTTCCCTTAGTTGTCTTTCTTTTGAAAAAATCACACCAAAAATTTTTAAAAAAAGTCCCATATCTTACCTTTTAAGCTATACTCAACAAAATTCTTTTCTCAACAAGGTCCTTGCATTGATACACATGAATTATATGTGTGTGTGTGTGTGTGTGTTCCTTCAAGTTCTAACAAACAACAGGTTAAGAATTTGAAGTTTTGACATTTTTAAGGGTTACTTATATCTTAACAAGTTAGACTATAATTTAACTCGCAAGGATTATACATATTTTGATAGAACAAAAATGTATATTATTTGTGGGCTTGTGTGAAACAAGGTGGAGATTCAAACATACATCCATTTACTTTCAACTTGAATTTTTTAGGAAATTATAATAAATCCTCTCTCATTCGCCCTTACTAAACACCATACTTTATATTTATTCAGTCATTAAGCAATAAGAAAATAACATGAAAAAAGGGGAAAAAAGCACAAGCAGGTCAGATCAGAAGCATAAGGGCAGAGATGTGTAGCCAGAAGCGTGAGGTCTGCGATCGACGACCAGAAGCGTGAGGTCAGAGTCGGAGGGCCAAATAAGTTAAAGATTTGGGTTCTGTAAGGTCGGAACGATGAGGGGACTTAGGGGAGGGACGACCGGATGAGGTTTTAGGCGGTAAGGGAAGGGAGGGACGACCGAACGAGCGCAAGGGGAGGGAGGGTCAGGCTTCGTTTACGTTTAGGCGGCAAGGGCTTCCTTTTAGTTCAGCTTTGTTTGTTTTTTTTAATATATATATATATTCGGGTCGGGTCGAGTCAACCCGACCTTAAAAGGGAGTAACCCGAGAACCGACCTGGAACTTAAATTTTTAATAATTTTTAACCCAACCCAACCCAAAATAAAATCTAACCAACTCAACCCCTATGGTTTAGGTTGGGTAGTCCGATTGGTGGGGTTATCGGGTTTTTTTAACACCCCTATTTAGAACATAAATTAAATAAATCAATAAATGAGGTACCAAATAAACAAAATACAAAAGTTTTAAATGCCAGACACCTAACATAAATCATGCCAAAAATAAAAGAAAATAAAATAAAATGTAATTGTGGAAGCATAGTCATATCTCAATGACCGGGTCACGGGTCCCTCTTATCATTCGTCGGTCTATCTTTACCTTTACCTGAAAAACATGAAGAGAAAAAAATGAGTATATAAACATAACCAGTGAGTGACCTACTATAGGGCCCACTAAGTAAGGTATTAGCATTTCTATTAAGACTCAAGTGCACATTTCGCATCGTAGACATGGGTATAGGCATAAGTGATGCTTGATTTTATGAAGTGGAAATGTGGATGCTATGCGTTGATGAAATTGCGTCGTGCACTCAAGTTTCCCCAACGGAATCCAAGTGTAAATTCCTCTGAGTTTCCTGGTAAGTCCAGGGTCGAACATAGGGACTTTTGAAAACAGATTGCATTGGTAATTTTTATGAAGAACTTTGCGGTGGCCAGTTAAATAAATAAATCGTTGGGTTTGTTGTTTGCGTTGATGAAAAATAAATAACAAATGCGGCGGAGTTTGAAAAGAGTTGATAAATGGGAGATGCAATGAATATGCAGTGAACGGGTTGAGAAGGGTTTCGGTTAACACTTCCTAGAATGCGTTCATGCTTTGCTATCATGCAACATGCATACAATAGTAAACCATCTCTCGATGCGAATGCTATGGCTTTTAATACTAGAACGCATGCGATATATGCGATAAGTCTATAGAACCTATACATAAGCCTCTATTCTTATTTAGGCGATGACCAAATAACACACACACAAATAAGGCGACGACATAATATCATTCCTATCTCTAGGATGCATGCGATGCAAGTTGACAAACAGAGCTTATCTCTAAGTCCCTATCTCTTGTTTATGCAGTTCTAATCTTGCTCTTTCGAGCCCAGATTCTAACCTAGCTCTCTCGAGACAATAGGTTCTTTCTTTAGACTCTCTCTCGAGTAACTCTAAAGGGTATTTTGCACAGCATAAAACAAGACAATCGCAAGCAATGAACTTTCTAAGTCATGTTAGCTTAGTTCTTCTCGACCCATTCGACTAGTTTAGCTACTCAATAACAATGCATATTAAGAGAGTGAACAGATGTAGAAATAGAACTTCCATTGTATAAATATGAAGATGAAGTACAAAATAACAATGCAAGTATAGAATAAAGGCAATCTTTTTCTGCCAGGCATTTACACTGTTTTTCTACTCGTGCTCAAAAGATAATCTCACTATCGCGAGAGTCGGCCCATTCTCTGCTCCTACACCTCAAGGTTCTCTCTCGAGTTGCCCTGAGCGATCTCCGGCGCCACCACTCTTCTCTTGCTTCGCCTTAAAATGAAAAAGAAAACTATGGACAGAGGCGTGAACTAGTGGAACAAAAGATTGTAAAAACGGTGAACCCCTTCAATGAAGAAGGCTCTTGGTATTTATAGAGCATCCATGGTGAAAGGCGGCTTCTATCTCTTAGTTGTACAGATGGGACAACTTTAATTCCTTACTGATGTGCCGAATAATTGTCACCAAAAAAGCTGAATATACTTTGTCACCGTTATCGGTTGTCAACTTAATTTGGATTCGACTGTCATCAGCTTTCTGTCCCATCATGCTTAATTGGCCTTTCACCTAGATACGCCCACCATGTTACACTGACCAAGTTGTGGTGATCCTTCTTGGGCAAATGTTTGCGAGCACGATCAACGCAAAGCCTTGTGGTGAAGTTGCGCTTGACCAATGATTTCTTATGATCGCAATTCTTGCATTGCGTTAACGCATATTCTGCACAAAAATACAAAGATCAACTGTTCTAAAGCGCTGAACGCATGCGACTGCAATATTATGAAATTGATGCTTAATGGATGCAAGTTAACATATTTCATCAATGCAATCCAACATTGTTTAAGAACTTAGCACTATGATAACGTGCATTTCTGCTCGTTTTCACACCCCCAAATTTAAACGATGCTTGTCTTCAAGCATAAGCTAAAGATTTCTTTAGCAAGTCAACCGTAATGTTCTTTTTCTAGATTTCTCAAGAATACTTCGTTCAAATCCCATATACCAGAATTTCCTTAAGTCTTATTCAAGTCTCTTCTTAAAATATTTCTGAGACCTAGGGACTGCAAGCTTACCTTTCAAAAGGACTTTACTAAATTCCGGAACATCGCATGATTTATTTCAAAAAGAAAATTTTTTTCGGGGTGTCAAATGATTTTATCCTTGCATAAAAATTTTCTTCACTGGTATTTTTTTCTGACCTTGTGCTGATCCAAGTGCCTTGCCTTCGTTTTGGCTTACCCCCACGGGTGTCATGCGAACATCCAACTACGAGCAATGCACTCTTTCTTAGACTAAACTCATACCTATTTGGTAGTGGAGTTGCGGTCATTTAGTTATGCGTTGATCCTGGTGATTTACTTTCGTTTTGGCTTACCCCCACGTGTGTCATGCGAATATCCAACTACGGATAAGTGCCTTTCACAACTTAACTCTTATCAACATGGGTTTCCCATTGTGTTGACAGTGGAGTTGTTATTCTCAATATATATATATATTGAAATAATAGTAAGGTCGAAAATAAATACCTCACCCCCAAATTTAAAATACGGCAATGTCCTCATTGCCAAGAGATTAAAATAAGTCATGCGATGTTTTTAGAATGCATTGTAAAGAGTTTGAAAGAAAGCTAGCAAACCTCTAACTTCGAGAAATATTTCATGAGGTGACTATGTTAAGACTAAGTTGACTCTAATATATACGAAAGAAATAGAAGCATAT
>NW_024064779.1:0-17828 GCF_009727055.1 Benincasa hispida | reverse complement strand
CCTCCATTCTTCTAGCTCGACCAGTTGCATTTTTCGCGCTTCTCCTGCTTTCTTCAAATCAAAATTCAGCTTCTTTACCGCCCACAGTGCCTTATATTCCAACTCCAAAGGCAAATGAAACGCCTTGACAAATACCAGCGCATATGGGGACATACCTATGGGTGTTTTAAATGCAATCTAGTATGCCCACAATGCATCGTCAAGCTTCGTTGCCCAATCTTTTCGTGAAGGCCTTATTACCTTCTCTAGTATCAGCTTAATTTCTCGATTGGACACTTTTGTCTGACCATTCATTTGTAGATGGTATGTGGTGGCCACTTTGTGGAGGATGTTGTACTTACGCAGCAACTCTTTGATATTGTGATTGACAAAGTGGGATCCTTCATCACTTATGATGGCACGAGGAGTGCCAAAACGAGTGAAAATATTTTAATTTAGGAACTGGGAGACTACCGCCGCATCACTTGTGGTGCATGCTATTGCCTCTACCCACTTGGAGACATAATCAACGGCCACTAAAATGTAATGCTTACCATACGAGGGAGGGAACGGCCCCATGAAATCAATCCCCCATATGTCGAATAACTCAAGCTCCAAGATAGTGTTCATTGGCATTGCGTTTTTCCATGAAATGTTATCTGTGCGTTGGCATCGATCACATTTCATTGTGTAGTCAGCCGCATCCTTGAATAATGTAGGCCAAAAGAATCCACTATGCAAAACTTTGACTGCAGTGCGCTGCCCTCCAAAGTGCCCACCATATGGTGAGTCGTGGCATTGTGACAATATGCGTTGTTGAGCAGCATTTGGTACGCATAATCGAATAATCTGGTCTGCACCTCTTTTATACAGATTCAAATCATCCCAATAATCTTTAGGAAATTGCTTGCAAATCAAATAATTGACTATGTCCGTATACAAGGGCAATTTATCTATGTGGAACAGCTGCTCATCCAGGAATACGGCATTCATCTCAGACTCGTTGCGATCAACCTCAAGATTTTCCAATCTAGACAAGTGATCTGCAACTTGATTCTCTGTCCCCTTCCGGTCAATTATTTCTATGTCAAATTCATAAAGGAGGAGAACCCATCTGATCAACCTTGGCTTTGTGTCCTTCTTTGTCATTAAGTATTTGATCACCGAGTGATCAGTGTGGATGAGTACCTTGGTTCCCAACAGATATGCCCAAAATTTTTCCAACGCAAAAATCACAGCCAGGAGTTCTTTCTCTGTGGTGGTATAATTTGTTTGAGCAGGGTTTAATGTTTTACTCGCATATGCGATGGGATGCAAAATTGTTTTTCTCTTTTGCGCTAAAGCTGCTCCCATCGCATACCCGCTTGCGTCGCACATGATTTCAAATGGCAGTGTCCAGTCTGGTGCAATCAACACGGGTGTGGTAATCAACGCATTTTTTAAAACGCTGAATGCGTTGAGGCAGTTGTTGTCAAACTCAAATTTTCTGTCAGCCTCTAGCAACACACTCAGTGGTCGTGCTATCTTAGATAAGTCTTTGACAAATCGTCTGTAGAATCCAGCGTGCCCCAAGAAGCTTCGCACAGTCTTCATGTTGGTTGGAGGTGGAAGTTTTTCAATTGCTTCAATCTTTGCTTTGTCCACCTCCAACCCATTTCGGGAGACCTTATGCCCCAACACTATGCCCTTCTTCACCATGAAATGAAAATTTTCCCAATTGAGCACCAAGTTCGCCTCTTCACATCTCTTTAGAATCTTTTCTAAGTTGGCTAAGCAGACTTCATAAGTGTTCCCATAAATGAAGAAGTCATCCATAAATATTTTCACAGAGTCCTCGAGATAATCTGAAAAGATCGCTATCATGCACCTTTTGAAAGTGCTTGGCGCATTGCAGAGGAAAACGACATGCAACAAAAAGCAAATGTCCCATATGGGCAGGTGAATGTGGTCTTGTCTTGATCTTCAGAAGCTATCATGATTTGATTGTATCCGGCATAGCCATCTAGGAAGCAGTAGAAGTCATTCCCTGCTAGTCGTTCTAGCATTTGGTCAATGAATGGCAGAGGAAAATGATCTTTCTTTGTTGCCGCATTCAGTTTGTGGTAGTCCATGCATATGTGCCAGCCAGTGATGGTCCTTTGCGGTATTAGTTCGTTGTTCTCATTCGGGACTATTGTCATTCCACCCTTCGTCGACACACATTGCATGGGGCTGACCCACGTGCTATCTACTATGGGATAGATAATGCCCACATCTAGCCATTTGATAATCTCCTTCTTGACGACCTCTTTCATCGCAGGGTGTTGATGTTCAATTACTGCTTTGTGGTCATCTTCAAGACGAATGCGGTACATGTAGTACACAGGGCTAATTCCTCTGATGTCAGCGAGCGTCCAGCCAATTGCTCGCACATGCTTCTTGAGAATGCTCATCAACGCATTCTCCTGATCTTCATTGAACGGAAAGGAGATAATAACTGGCAGCTTTTCATTCTACCCAACAAATGCGTACTTTAAATGGGCTGGTAGGGTCTTTAATTCAAGTTTTGGTGCCTCCACTAGGGAAGGTTGCATTGTTTTTCTTTCTTCCGTTGGCTCTATTTCTTACTTTGCGATCATTTCTTCTTCCTTGTTTGTTTTTGTTGTGATCGCATTACAGGCAGCAACGAATGCGCTGGCATCCTCTTCTTCATACTCTTCATCAAACTTTTCTTCTTCAATTGAATTCTGGTCATCATCAGAGTCATGTAGGTCTTCTTCATCCGGAAACTTCATGGCACGAATTATATTAAACTTGAGCTTCTGTTCGTTTGTACTCAAAGTGATTTCTCCTTTATGCACATCAATTTTAGCACGACCCATTGATAGAAAAGGTCGCCCCAGAATGATGGGCACATCTTTGTCGGCCTCATAGTCTAAAATGATGAAGTCAGCTGGCAGAATAAATTTGTCAATTTTTATCAACACATACTTCACCTTTCCTTCTGGATGAACCAGAGATCTGTCGGCCAGTTGGAGAGTCACTGTTGTGGGCACAAGTTGCCCCATATTTAGCTGTCTAAAGATTGACAGAGGCATCAAATTTATGCTGGCTCCCAAGTCACACAGGGCTTGCCCAATGTACAGTCCTCCTATGGAGTAAGGAATAGTAAAGCTCCTAGGATCGCTCATCTTCAATGGAATTATTGATTTGGAACTTTGCGTTAACGCCACCGTGGCAAATTTTCCAGCTCCTCTCTTCTTAGTTACCATATCCTTCAGAAACTTGTTGTAAGCAGGCATTTCCTCAATCGCTTCACTGAAAGGAATGTTAACATGTAATTGCTTTAAAATAGATAAGAAGCATTGGTACTGTACCTCTTCGTTCTTTTTCTTCCTTAGTCTCTACGGGAAAGGGGGTAACTGAACTTTCACGGTTCCCGTTTCAGTTGGCTTTGAGATCTACGCAACCTCCGATTCTACTGCTTCTTTTTCTCTTTCTTCTTCTTGTGTCACTGCAATCTCAGGTTCAGCCGCAATGGAAGTTGTTCTACTAAGCTCCTTTTTTTCTCCCTTCACAGTCTTCCCACTACGCAATGTCACAACCTGACATTGCTCTTTACCTGATCCCCTGGGGTTACGTGGAAGTTCAGTTGAACTCGACAAAGCCCCTTGTGGTCTACTCTTCAATTCACTCGCAATCTAGCCCATCTGTAATTCTAAATTTCGGATGGATGTAGCCTGACTCTGACGCACGGTTTCGTTTTTCTCTATGTATTGCTTCAATAAGCTCTCCAAAGAAGAGGATTGCGGTGGTTGTGAGCTACTTGCTTGATTGCTCGTTTGACCATTGTTGCGTGGGAAGAATCCTGATGGCCCTTCCTTTTGTGCCACATGATGGAAATTTTGTTGTTGATTCTTCCAAGCAAAATTGGGGTGGTTCCTACACACAGGGTTTTAGGTATTCGAAAAGGGATTATTTTTTACAAAGTACATAGATTGTGGATTTTGCGGGCAATCTTCCATTGCATGCCCATCATCGCAAGTCGCACACCTTGCGGTGTTTTGATTGATTGCGTTTATTTGTTCGGTTTACGGTGTTGGGCTGCAGATCGCAATTCCTTGGATTAAATTCATCATTGCGGTCATTTGGTTTTGTAGTGAAGCAATAGCACCATTGTTTGTGTCATTGTCTTTGAGTCTCAATCTCTGGTCACTCTTTTTCCAATCTTCATGATTCTTAGAGATGCGATCCAATATATTCTTCGCCTCGTCATATATTTTATCAAGCAGACTACCAGCGGCTGCCGCATTGGCAACGGTCTATGAAGCGGGATTCAAACCATGATAGAAAATCTCCATTTGAAGGCAGTCTGGTAACCCATTGTGTGGACAGTCCCGGACCAACCTCTTAAACCTCGCCCAGGCATAGATGAGTAATTCGTCCATGTCTTGTTCAAAATTTGTGATAAGTTTCTTTTGTCTGGCATTCTCGATAGGTTGAAAATACTTCTTCAAAAACTTTTCCACTACCTGTTCCCGAGAAGTGATCTCTCCTGGCTTAAGAGAATATACCCATTTCCTAGCCTGATCACAGAGAGAAAATGGGAAAAATGTTAGCAGAGATGTTCAGGAACAAAAAAGTATTGTAGATTTCAAAAAAGCTTCGGAGGTGGGCGTGCGGGTCCTTGCCACGCCTTCCTTTGAATTGACCTGTAGTCTGGATCACATATAGCATCATCGGCTTCATTTCGAATCGGATTCCATCGAGGGCAGGCCTCATGATTCCTGGAGAGAAATCATAAAGGTTTGGTGCTCCATTTCCAGGCTGCTCCGCCATCTCTTCTTTATTTGATTGTGGTTGTTGTTGGCGGTCTCTCAATCTCCTTCTAAATGTCCTCTCAATCTCTGGGTCGTAATTTTCCAGAGATTGAGAGCCTGCAAAGAAATCAGAAAAATTACCGTTAGCACTCTATTTTTTCAAAGTCCCCGGCAACGGTGCCAAAAACTTGATGCTTGATTTTATGAAGTGGAAATATGGATGGTATACGTTGATGAAATTGCGTTGTGCACTCAAGTTTCTCCAATAGAATCCAAGTGTAAATTCCTTTGAGTTTCCTGGTAAGTCCAGGGTCGAATACAGGGACTTGTGAAAACAGATTGCATTGGTAATTTTTATGAAAACCTTGCGGTAACCAAGTAAATAAATTGTTGGGTTGTTGTTGATTGCGTTAATGAAGAAAATAAACAAATGCGGAGGATTTGAGAAAAGGCAGTTGTGTGATAGATGCAATGAGTATGCGATGAACAGGTCAAGAAGATCTTTAGCTAGTGTTACTTGGGAATGCGTCAGACTATGCGATCATGTTACAACCATGCACAACAAGTCATTTTCCAATGCAAATGCGTTACTTCTAAGTTTAGGACGCATGTGTTGAATGCAAAAGTGTCCATAGTGCTTATCCCTAAGTCTCTACTCTTGTCCTATCCGATGATGAAAAATGCATAAAAGCAAGGTGACCGCATACAATCATATCCTATCTTTAGGATGCATACGATGCGTTGATAACAAATAGTGCTCATTCCTAAGCTTCTATCTCTTGATTATGCGTTCTAACCTGGCTCTTCCGAGCCTAGATTCTAACCTGACCTTCCTAAGTCTAGATTCTGTCCTTAGACTACCCTTCTGAGTATCTCTAATGGATGAATGAAGCATACATAATACAAGATAACTGCAAAGTCCTTAGTTGTGCTAGCTAAATGCTTTTCAACCCATTCAACTGATTTAGCTACTCATGCGTGAATAACAAAGAGTGAACAGATGTAGAAAAGAAAATTCCATTTTTATAAATGAGTTGAGTACAAAATGACAATGGAAGTTAAAGGTGGAGAGCCTGGTAGCAGTTCCTTGCTGACCGAGACTTTTACACTGCAATCTCTATTCGGTTCTAAAGATGTTCCAGCTTTTGCAGGCGTCAACCCTCTCTCTGTCCTTGAAGCTTCCGGCGCTCTCCCAAGCTTACCGGAACGATGATCGGCATAACCTTCTCTCTCGCATCCGCCTTAAAACGAAAGAAAACTATGAACAAAGACGTGCGAACAAAAGTATGAAATCTCTAACTGCTGAATCCCTTTACTGAAGAATGCTTCTGGTATTTATAAAATATCAAGGTGAACGACGACTTCTCTCTCATGATTGTACAGATGGGATGACTTTAATTCCTGACTGATGCACCGAATATTTGTCACCGAAAAGCTGAATGTACTTGTGATCGTTATCGGCTGTCAACTTAAATCGGATTCGACTGTCGTCAGCTTTCTGTCCCATCTCGATTAATTAGCCTTTCACCCAGGCCCACCAAGTTGTGGCGATCCTTCTCGAACGAATGTTTCCGAGCACAATCATCGTAAAGCCTTGCGGTGAAGTTGCGTTGGACCAATGATTTTCTATGATCGCAATTCTTGCATTGCGTCAACGCATATTCTACACAAAAATACAAAAATCAATTGTTCTAATGCGATGAACGCATGCGACCGCAATATTATGAAATTGATGCTTAATGGACGTAAATTAACATATTTCATCAAAGCAATCCAATATTGTTTAAGAAATTAGCACTAAGATAACGTGCATTTCTGCCCGTTATCACGGAGCATGGAATCATCGTTTACATAGAAAATGAGAGAGAGAATGGGGAGGATTTTCTCTCTCCATTTTAGACGGTATATTTTGTAATAGAATATGCATTGTAATAATGAAATTTAAACTTTTAAAAATTATGGTTGAACAATTTAATTGTACTGTTTTGAATTAGGATAAACAAGACTTTTTTCCATAAATTGAAAATTATATTAGAAATCACCCATTTAAAAAGTTAGGGGAGAATAATTTCAGCCAGAAATCTCTACCTTGATCCATATTCCCACGATACTAAATAAAAAAACTTTTTGGGACAAAGATTTAAATGGAGGGTGTGAACAAAGATGTGATTCCTCGATGTCACCCTTAAACATTCATAGTTACTTAACTCAAACAAGATTTTAGTATTATTTAACTTACCAAACTTCCATGAATTTATTTGATAATTCTTGTCCACTGTGTATTGAATAAGAGCCTCAGCATTGCTGTAATTCCAATTTCCTTCCCACTGCATTCCTTTTGTGTTGTACTTACCCAAGAGAGCATTTAAGCCAAAGGTTACAATAGCCCTATTAAAAAAAAAAAAAATCCTAAGTATTGGAGACAAATACAAAATGCAAAAAAGCATGTAGAAAATAAGAGAAAAACATACCCTATGTTGTTGAAAAAGTTGTTCAAATCATCCTACCTTTCCATGTACAAACATCCTTCTGTAAAGTCAAACAGTAAATCGTTGTCTGCTTGAAATGGTTGACAATGGCCCTTGAAACCTTCTCCAATATTATATATCAACCTGTCTTGTAAGGTACCTCCTACTCTAATTCTTAATGACTTGAAAGCTAATATCGCATAGAAACCATGCATAAGATATAGTTAGAATTTTATTGTACCAATTGAACCCAAGTAAAGATTAATCAGCTTAGTTATGTATTTCAAAGAGCCAAACCTTGAACAGCTTTGTTAAGGATAGGAAGAGACAAATCTTAATTAAAAGAAAAAAGATTAATAAAATACTACATGAATTATAATTGCTTTATTTTCTTCATAATTAATTCCTTTTAATGTCCAAGATTATTATATAATCTCACCACATTGAGCATTGATGCATGACCATCCCAAACACAAAGGTCGGGTTGACTACACTCATCATGAGGCCAAATGTCCATAGTGAAGCAAATGAAATTCTCATCAGTTTCTGCTATTTTCGTGGTTCCATCAACCACAATTTTCCCTATTGTAACATTACGACCCAAAATGGTTGGGATGAAAGCAACTAGCAAAATCAAAAGGAATATTTGGTATTCCATTATAAATTCTGAAATTCCTGTCCAACAATTCTATTGGTTAGAGCAATGATACGATATTAAATTTATCATAATCCATTAGTTAACATAAAATGAAAAAGAAAATGATATATTATATAATATTACCTTAATATGGATATATAATATGTGTAGTCAGGAGTTTCTTTGAACTTGTCAAAATAAAAAAAAGAAAAAAAGATCTCCAATGCCTCAAAATTATTAAGATTATACAAAGGAAAATGAAAGAAGGGTTGAAAACAAAATTGGAGGACAAGAGTTTATATAGGGTTGAGATTGATCTACAGTTTAATTAACAAATAAAATTATTGAATGCAACTCCCCTCATTAAAGACTTTCAATTTTATTCTTCAAAAAAAAAAAATTGCTAAATAAAATTTTAAACTGTACATTTATAAGTGTTAAGTGTGCATTAAATGAAAAACACGAGCCTTGAGAGTTAATTGTCTGTGGAGTTAAATTATCTGTGTTTGGAGAGCGCAAAGTTGAATTGGGTATCTAATGCAGCTTTTCTAAACCCAATTGATTTTTTTTTTTTTTGCTAGTTTTTTAAATGCCCAACTATACACATATTTTCCTAAAATTTTTATTAAAAAATGTTTAATTTTTTTCACACTCTTAAAATATAACAAATTGCTACAAAGTAAACATATACTAAACATAAATTTTGAATTCAATGTTTGAATACTCAATTACATAATATATTTTTTATCCATTCCTAAACATCAAACATATTCCAAATAACTAGAAACTTTTCACAATTACTCATCCCTCTGTAGACCTCCAAATTTGTTCGGTATTTTATTTCGTCATGCTAATTTTTGTAATTTTTGACATAATTTGGAATTTATTAGCTTTTAAGATAAAATAAACAAACAAATAAACTTTTGAGTATTTGATATTGGAATAATTTTAATTTTTTATTAATTAAAAGAAAATAAAATAGTTATTTTGGAGGGAGGATAAGGTTTTGAATATTCAAATCCTTTTTAATGAAAAAGTTATATCTAATCAAATTTGGAAGAAATTAATTATGACAAAACATCTCACTCCATCAATTTTATTATTTAGTTCCTTTTAGATTTAATTTGATTGATTTTTTTCCTAATTGAAAGGACTTTGGGTTTTATTTGAATTGGGTTACCATGAGTGAACATACACAACATCACACTAAAAAAAACCTAATAATTTCTCTGTCCAATTTTTTTTTTTTTTTAATATTTTTTTTACTTTTATCTCCTTCCCTCTCTTGATTTTTTTCTTCTTTCTCTCTTTTACTCCAACAAATCTCTTTTTGTTTCATTCTTTCTAAATTCATCCTGTTTTTCTCACTGTATTCAAGCTTCCAAGAAAATGTATTTATTTTTTAATTGAGTTTTCCTTATTCGTAAATAAGTGAAAAAATCATAAATTAGATGTCCTTTTAAATGATATGTAAAACTCGAACCCTAATTACTTCAAGTAAGAGTAAGTAATGTGATGTCTTCTGATGAGTTAAATGAAGCCATGTCTTAGGAAGGGTAGAAGATGTAAGCAAGAAGAAATAGGCTTTCGGGTAGCTAAGTATAAAAGTAGGACAAAACTCGGCTAGGCTAAGGAAGGTCATGCTTGATGATGGAATGCATAATAAGCATATGAATGAGACCATGCCATCTAATGAGGTATGGTACTGAAGTAATATTGTGAGTGAAGTTAGCAAAAGGAATTTGCTAAATCCTAGCCCTTCATCACCAATAGTGGGCCAGATGGCACAAGGAGGGTTCATGCTGGATTTTGGGCGGTAATATAAGTAAGAAGGTCGAGTTCATTGAGTCGATTTGGACAAACTACTTAGGCTATTTGTGTAATTCCAGTGGCATTCGAAAGCTCTGTATGTCTATTTTCTGTGGCTAGGCTGCTAGAAGGAAAACTCATCGGAATAAGGCTGGAGGGGAAAAATAAAGACGAAGGGTTCATTTCTCGGGTGAATCTAAGCCATCAGTGAAGAATTGAAGCTCAAATTACGAAGCGTTTTGAGCTAAAAATTTGAGGATTTATTGTTAACTCAGTCATAAAATTTTGAAGTTTGAACTAAAAATTGTTGAACAAGCAGGCAGCTGCTTGAATTGGGGCCAATGATAAAGTTTTGAATCTCTAGATTAAACGACGAGGAATTTTGAGCTGAAATTTTAAAGTAATGTTGCTAACTCAATTATAAACATTTGTAGAAGGAAGTTTCTTCAAAAGAGGGCTGGATTTTGAGTTATTAATTTTTGAAATTGTAATAGAGAAGCTGTGCATAAGCAGACAACTGCTTGGGAAGAACAAGCAAACAGCTCATATGGAGAAAGATGAACTCGCTAATGAAGGAAATCTCACTAATTTTGTGTTGAGGATCTTGCTAATGAAGGAAATCTCGTTAATTTTGTGATGAGGATCTCGCTCTAGAAGGGAATCTCATTAGAAATTGGGCTGAATCTCGCTGGTAAGGTTAGTATCACTAGGATGACAGTTTGCAAGAAAAGCTTGATCTCGCTCATGAGGATCTCGCCGATCTCACTCATTAGGATCTCGCTGATCTTGCTCATGAGGAGGATCTCGCTTATGAGGAGGATCTCATTAGTAAAGCTGTCTTTATTGATGAAAGTTCCTTTAGTAAATGAACTATTTGAGGTATTTTGCAAAGAATTCTGACTAGTTTAACCGGGAATTATATCCTTTCAGGCCAAGAAGAGCTAGGAGAGACATATAACCCGTTAAGAGGCCAACAAACTATGAGTGACTATGTGATAACTTACTGTTTTAATGATTTAGAATCTATGATTTCTTGAAGATATTTCCCATGCTAAGTGTTTAAATGGGGCTAAGCGACATATTTGTGAAACTGTTTCTCATGTTAAATAAAGCATGTTTCCATGGAATGACATGATTTAGATATGTTATCTTGTCCAAATACTATCAGTATGTTTAAGTAACTCCATTTTTATGATGAACCAGTATGATGGATGAACTAGTTATATGACTGATACTAAAGGACAATGAGAAGGTATCCTTTCAACTAAATATTTATGACTAGTTATATGATGGATACTGAAGGACAATGAGAAGGTATCCTTTCAACTAAAGGTTTATGACTAGTTATATGATGGATACTGAAGGACAATGAGAAGGTATCCTTTCAACTAAATGTTTATGACTAATTATATGATGGATACTGAAGAACAATGAAAAGGTATCTTTTCAACTAAATGTTTATGACTAGTTATATGACGGATATTGAAGGACAATGAGAAGGTATCCTTTCAACTGAATGTTTATGACTAGTTATATGATGGATAATGAAGGACAATGAGAAAGTATCCTAAGGATACTGAAGGACAATGAGAAGGTATCCTAGTCAAGTACCTAAGGTATGACGGTACTTAGTTATAACCACGTGTACGTAGGTAATACGACGTCGAGGGATTGAGCAAAAGGGTTCTCCCCGACCAAGGTTGACATTGAGGGTTAGATCTAATAGTTCACTCTCAACGAAGGATAAGGGCAGTCATATCTTCTCCTAGGCTAGAAGGATAGTTTGGAATTGCTAATGCTTATGAATGTTTATCAACGCATGATGTTACTAATGTATGAATTTTCCAAGTATGTTTTCCATATCTAACGCATGCTAATAGTTTTTACAAGCTAGTTCAACATGATTTAAGTCAACTTATTTTACAAAGTATGAAGCATGCGTTAGGGTTAAAGCTAAGGTTGAATGAAGCTTGATGTACTATGTTTTAAATACCTAAGATTGTTAAAGTACATGCATTAGTATTCCTAAACATAATGAAAAGGGATACTGAAGGTAGGGAAGGTATCCTAAAGAGTTTTCTATGCTATATTCGAGAACTTGATAGCTTAAGTGAGCCGGATACTAAAGGTAAGGAAGGTATTTGAATAAATGTGCCTAAGGTGTTGACGGTACATAGAAAACTCCATGTGTAGTAGGTAGTTCCGAATGAGGCCGAAATATGGGTCTCCTAGGCTATATACCAGCAAAGGGAGGCCGAAGTATGGGTCTCTTGGCCGGTAACAGACGTTGGGAGCTAGAGCGATGTATGCTTGTTCTCAACTAAGGAATAATGATACTTAATGGTGGTTTAAAGGTTTTATGTTCACGTTTTCTTGGTATACTTTAGTTTCAGTATAATGGTTTCAAGCTTCCGGTTTAGAGCATGAGATTTATATTTTTATAAAGTCACTCACTGGGCTTTTAGCTCACATTTTCAAATGTTTTCTTTCAGGTAGTGGTCAGTTCCCAAAAGACTATTCTACTGCTACTCTGCCACTCAAAGAAACAGGTTGAAGGAAGCGTAATTAAAGACCTATGTTAGTTAGTACACATGTGTCTGTCTAGTGACTAGTATACTACATGGGGTTTACTAAGTTGTAATATTCATGTATGAACAATGTTGCGAAACCCTGTAATGTAAATGTGTTAAGTTTCGAGTTAATATGTAGGTATATTGATGATATGTATGTATTCAGGGTTTGAGTAAAGGTTAACAGGATAGTTAGGCGGTAAGTGCCTGCAAAAGGGTTGGTAACTGCTGCAGTCACCATTCTACCCAGGTTTAGAGGGTAAGGATGTGACATGGTAAGTCTTTAAATGGTAAGTCTCTCCTTTTTTTTTATTAAATATAAATTTTGATGCATATACACGACAACAAATATAACATTCGATAGCATTGAAAAGACCTTGTCGTAGACTTTCCATAGCGTTTTCGAAATGCTATTGTAGCCAATGTTATTGAAAGTCCCCGACTTTCCATACCATTTTTTAAGGCTATAAAAATGTTATAAAAAGTCAACGATAAAAAAAAAAGCTATAGAAGATCTTTTGTATCGTTTTTTATAATGAAAAAAAAAATGCTATAAAATATTTTCTGTAGCATTTTTATAGCGATAAAAAATGCTATAAAAGACTATCTATAGCGTTTTAGACATGTTGTTGTGGTCGATGTTATTTATAGTCCTTGACTTTCCATAACGTTTTTTCACTTCTATAAAAAAGCTATAAAATATTCATTTTTTATTAGATAATTTTAATGTCCTGGAAAGTTTTCATAGCATTAAAAAAATGTTATAATTGGCTTTTGATTGTAAAAAACAAATATGAGGAGAAAAAGTACTGCATGCAACTAAAGAGACCATATACCAAAGTTCAAGAATAGAGAAATCACAGTATTTACCTTCGATTCAATAAACCTATAATATCAAGGGTTTACATAGTTATTTGACTAAATAAGAAGATTGAAGCAAACACTTACTTTAAATTTGTGTATTCTTGAAAACATAGATCAATACCTAAGAAAAGTGGAAATCTTTACACTTGACATTTGGTCAAGCCAACAATTTACAAATCTAAATTCAAAATTAAAGATGTTCAACATTAAGAACGAAAACGAATACAAAATTAAACTTATACAAATATCTTGAGTAATATGTATCTCCCCATCGAAGCCTAGTGTTCCTTCTTGACCGAATGCAAGTCTTAAAAAAATCCAACATCTAAATGAAATATGACGGTCGGAGATGGGAGTTTAGGACATAGACTTTATTTTAACTTGAGAACTAATATGAAAGACAAATTTGAGAAACCATGAGGTGAATTGGAAGTGTATTTTCATAGACTTTATTTACCCTGTATTTTCATTTGCTACTTACTCCATTGAAGGGAGCCAACCTGCCAAATGAATCCATAAAGAAATTCACAAGTAAAATCGAGAAACATACAAACAAAAGATCTTGTTACATGTCAACTTCGTGCAAAAAATATACAAGAAAAAACTCGAACTTGTACCTAATATCTCCCACAATGGTACATTATATTACACTTGAAATTTGATTAAGACCACTTTTGAATCTAAAGGAAAATCATAAACTCCATTTTGAGTTATATTGCAATCATAAAGAACAACAGAAGGCATTGGTTTTGGACCTATAATTGCAACGCCTAGTTACCCCTTTTACAATCTTTAGCAATTCAACTCCATGCTAACTTGTTTTGTGTGAAATATCCTCCTAACCCCAAAGCCTTCCTCTTAACATCATTCTTTCCACACCCAAGCTTCTTACAATCACGAGCCTTCTTTCTCAACCCCTTACCTAAGGTCAATGCATGCCCAAGCCTAGCTCTTCTAGGTTCCTGAAGAACCTCCACAACCATCCTTACTTAGAAGATCTTAGGGGAATGTTTCAAGGTTTACACCTAACCAGATGGCTTCTATTGTCCAAGTAAAGAAGATTATGTTTGCAAGTTGAAGAAGTCTTTGTATGGGCTAAAGTAGTCTCCAGTGCAGTGGTATAAATGATTAGAACTTGCCTATAATAGAAGTCCATATGATTCTTGTGTACATCACAACAAAACTGATGATGGTTCAATGGTTTATCTACTTTTATATGTAGATGATATGCTCATAGCTACAAAGTCCAACTCTAATATTCAGAAGAACTTCTCAGTGCTGAGTTTGATATCAAGGATTTGGGTGTTGCTCAGAAAATTTTATGTATGGAGATCTATAGGGATAAAGAATAAATAAACTCTTCCTTTCTTAAAAAGGCTATATTCATAAAATATTATCCATATTTGGTATGTCATCAACTAAACTTATAGATACTCCAAGTGTTGCAAATGCTCGTTTTTCATCTGTGCTTTCACTACAATTTGAAGTTTAGAAGAAGTATATGTCTCGAGTTCCTTATGCTAGTGTAGTAGGAAGTTTGTGTTGGATCGATATGGCAACCCTAGAGGGGGGATGAATAGGGTTTAATTAAACTTTATTTTCTAAATTAACCCAATTAAAGTAATTAATACATTTTTTTATAAATAATAAGAAAAATTCAATTTATGCAACAAATAAGATGACAAATAGTGTGATAATTTAATTCTATCAAATTTTAGCAAATAAATAAGAATAAACTAAAACATACAATAAATTGCTTAAATTAATTTCAAAAAATAAAAAGGAAAGAGTTAGAAAAGAAAACACCATAGTTTTTATAGTGGTTCAGTCAAACTCGACCTACTCCACTATCCAAGCGCCTCTTGGGAATTTGAATAAAATCTTTCCGACTCTTTCCATGGATTAGAGCCCAACCATTACACCATCGCTCCTTTTACAGGTTCAAGAGCAAACCCGATCCTTTCCACGATTTAGGATCAAACCGTTACAAATGTTGGAATTTTTTAAGAACAAAATACAACTCTCACTAGAGTGGGTTCACAAGTTTAAGCACTCAACAAATTTATCCTCACAATACAATAACACTCTCTCAAGAATAAGATGAAAAGAAAAAATTGGGAGCTTAGAGAGAGCAACAATGGAGACTTTTGAGTTTTGGAGGATTATGAAATGTAAAATTTGTTCATACAAAATTTGGAGAGAAAGATGGTTTATATAGAGATGGAAAAGGAAAAAAAGTTTTAGAAACCACAATTTAATTTGGACCATTGGATTTTGGAAAAGAAAAATCAATGTGGAGATTTTAAACTAAACTAGTCGTTAGATACAAAACAAATATAATATTAAATTCCTTTTCTTTTGAAATTCATTTTTCTTTTTAAAAATTAATCCATAAAAATAAAAAACATACCATGTGTCAAAACTAGCCGTTAGACACAAACATAAAATAATATTAAATTCATTTTTCTTTTAATTCATTTTCTTTTTAAATTCATTTTTTTAAAGTCAATCCAAAAATAAAAAAACATACCATGTGTAAAAAACTAGCTGTTAAACACAAACATAAAATAATATTAAATTTATTTTCCTTTTAAATTTCTTTTAAATTCATTTTTTTTTTAAATCAATCCAAAAAATCAAAAGTTTCATCATATGTTAATCCTCTTAATGATCCACCATTCAACCAATATGCTGCCACATGTCTACATGCAAATGGTCTGGTTATGCTACGTCATCCACCACGATTTTTTCTCTATAGACTTGTTTTAGGTCATATCGTCTTCGTTTTAGCTCCGATTTGAGTGATTCAAGAGGTGGTGAATCGTTGTTCCGAGCTTTACGCTATGGACATATTAAAACACTAAAATTTTCAGTAATTAAAAATTGAGTTTATTTATCATCAAAACATTGATTAATTAATTTGAGATTAAGAACCAAAAAGCCAATAATCTCCCCTTTTTTATGATGACAAACTAATTCAAAAGAAATAGCTTGAAATACATGTAAACCATATGTAGTACATAATAAAATTCAACATATCACTATAAAGAATCATTCTTGAAATTCACTCAAAAAAATAATTCTCCCCCTAATTAATTGTAACAACCCAGATTTGTACGCATACACTACAGAAAATTAAATATTGAAATTTATTTGGATGATAAATATAAATACCCTAACCTTAATTTTAGGAAGTAGAGAAAACAAATAATAATAATAATAATAATAATAATAATAATAATAATAATAATAATAATAATAATAATAATAAAAAATAAATAAATAAATAAATAAAAATAAAAATAAAAGAAAATTGGAAGAACGAAGGTGGAGGAGAGCGAGACCCTAATTTAATGATAAATAAAATAAATAAATAAGTAAATAAAAGAAAATTGGAGAGAGAGATAGAGATGGAGAGAGCGAGATTGGAGAGAAAATTGGAGAAAGCGAGAGTGGAGAGAACGAGATTCCTGGAGAGAGCGAGATTAAAGAGAAAATTGAAGAAAGCGAGAGTAGAGAGAGCGAGATTTCTGGAGAGAGCGAGATTAAAGAAAAATTGAGAGAGGCGAGAATTGTAACAAGAAAAGCTGGAGAGAGCGAGATTAAAGGAAAATTTGAGAGAGTGAGAATTGTAGTAAGAAACCTGGAAGAGAGCGAGATTGAAGAGAAAATTGGAGAAAGCGAGATTTGCAGCGAGAAAGTGGGAGAGAGCGAGAGCCACCAGCGAGAAAGCTGGAGAGAGCAAGATTGAAGAGAAATTGGAGAAAGCAAGATTTGCAGCGAGAAAGTGGGAGAGAGCGAGAGCCACACCAGCGAGAAAACTGGAGAGAGCGAGATTCTGAGAAGAGAGCTGCGAGATCGAAGAGAGAATTGGAGAGCGAGAAACCCCAACGAGCGATTGCTAGCGAGATTGAAGTTGGCGAGAGTAGAGAGAGCGAGATCCCTGGAGAGAGCGAGATTGAGGAAGAAAATTGGAGAGAGCGAGAATTGTAGCGATAAAGCTGGAGAAAGCGAGACTGAAAAGAAAAATTGAGAGCGAGAGTGGAGAGAGGCGGGATTCCCAACGAGAAAGCTTGAGAGAGCGAGATTCTGAAAACAGAGAGAGCGAGATTGAAGAGAATTGAAGAGTGAGATTCCTAGCGAGAAAGCTGGCGAGAGCGAGATTCTGAGAGCAGGGAGAGCGAGAGTGGAGAGAACGAATTCCTAGCGAGAAAACTGGAGAGAGCAAGATTCTGAGAGCAGAGTGAGCGAGATTTGGACAGAAGCGCGAATTATGCATTGTATTTGGCCATGATCTTATAGATTATACATGGAAAAACCCTAAAATTGAATACAAACAAGAATGATGACGTAAGGGCAAACGTTAGCCAAGATTAAGTGTCTTATTGAGAGGAATCCTTAAACCCTAAGTAATTTTAAAGAAGCCACCTGTAGGATGATTTGTCACACTGAGAAGAGCTGAAAACTACTATAAATAGGACCATTTGCCTGAAGATTAACCCATTTTCAAAACAAAATCTCAGTAACAAAGAATCGTGTGAAAGAGTAAGTGTGAGTGAGGAAATTTGTGAGTTAAAAGAGAAAAGCTCGGGTAAGGTGCTTACCCAAATTTCTGCCCAAATTTCCTTCTAGTTTAAAAAGGAAAGCTCTACTGATCAAATCATAAAGAATAATAAGGAATAACTAGATTAACAGTCAAGGT
>NW_024064778.1:0-7776 GCF_009727055.1 Benincasa hispida | reverse complement strand
TGATAAGTTAGTTATTATATTTATTTATAATTAAAACAAAGTCACTGAATGGTGGTGTCCGAGAGGCTGCTTGTTCGTGAAGAAAATTGTTTGTATGCAAAGTGACAGCGAGAGATCTGGGTTGATGATCATAGCGACAGCGAGAAATACTGTTCCAAATGAGAGCGAGATATAAACAGAGGAAGGGTTCGTCAAAGGTGAGTCTCTCAATCCTTTGTTTTCAATTTATGAAAGCATGTCGTAATTTATTCTAAAATGCATAACTAGTTTGTATGTTTGTGAATGCTTGTTTTTTTTATCACAATGAATTTGGAACGATCTTGCTTCCACTCATAGGTTCTCTTTGATAAGAGTTCTTTCATCTTCCACTTGCACTATTATAAGTACTCTAAAATGTATTGGAGTCGGAAGATGTTGAATATATTGAAGTTGTTGAAGGTTTTGGAAAAGTGTTTTTTCTCTCAAAACAAGATCATTCGCTCTCCAAATTATTCAAAGAAGCCCACAAACGCTCTACGGTTCTCTACCTCGAGAATGCCAAGGTCTCCATGTGGTGGTGTCTGTTGTTTTTGAACACTTATTGCTGTGTTTTTTATTCTTCGTGTTCAAAGTTTTTGGAGAGAAAATCGTGAAAAGACTAGTCTTCAAGGGTACGTTTTCCGAATCTTTTTTCTTCTTAATTTCTATATATATGCTTAATTAATCATGTGTATTCTGTTTCCATCATATATAATTTTTGCGCATTATGTAAAATTAAAATTAGGATGCAATCCTTTTTGTAATCGGTACTCATGTATCATTTCAATCTATCTGTATCTCTACCCGCATTACCGAAATCTAAATCAAAAGGGTCTTGTATAAGGCCAACACATTGTTGGATTGAGCTTAAGTTAACTTCTTTTACGTTTTGTTTTCATAGTACCTTAAAATGCTCTACTTAGAAAACAATTGTGGAAGTTACTCCTCTCCCTACCGGCCCAAAGAAAAATAGAATAACTGACACTGCTCTATTTTTCCCCTTAACCAGCTCACACAAAACAAGGAAGAAAAGCTCCACTACTAGTGACAGCTACCAAGAAATTAGACAAAGAAATAGAACTAGATGAGACCTTCCCCTTACAAGCTCAGATACTCACCAAGATGCACAACACCGACAACAAGTACGAGGCCTGCTTTAATATTCTACAGTAATACATAATCATGGATTCAAAAACTGGTCTACTAGTTCCCTCTAAAAGGACATAGAAGAAATCCACTTCTAAGACTACAAATGACCAAACACCCTGACTCTGATAATTTATTTTATTATATTTTTATAATAAAAACAAATTCATATTATGATAAAGGTGGTTTCCGATGAGCTTCTGATGTGTTCGTTGTTTATTAGATGCACTTAAGAAAATTGTTTGTATGCCCATAAAGTGTAACAGCCTTGAAGTTTTGGGTTGTATATTGATTCAAATTATGCTGACTGCCTATATTTGAGAGAATACTGTTTCCAAATGAGAGCGAATAAAACGAGGAAAGGTTTTCGTCAAAGGTGAGTCTCTCAATTCCTTGTTTTCACTATTAATTTCAGCATGCTCCTTTATTTATCTAATAATCAATTAACTATTTTTTATTTGTGAATCTTTTTTTTTATCATCACAGTTAATTGGAACGAGTCGGCGTGGCGCTGCGAGTTCTCCTTTATAAGAGTTATTCATCTCCAACTGCCCACTATTATAGTACTTCGGTCGAAAATGTAATTTGGAGTCGAAGATTATATAAATTTTATTGTTGAAATTGGTGTTGATAAAGTGTTTCTTCTCTCAAACAAATCTATTCGCTCTTGCTCTTTCCAAATATTCTCAAAGAAGTCCCACAACTCGCTCTTATTTTCGTTTCTCTATCCTCATAACCAATGTCTCTCATTGGGTGTGTTGAACACTTGCTGTGTTTTTTTTATTCTCTGTTTCAAAGTTTTTGATGGAAATATCGTTTTAGCTAAATTGACTATTTCTTTTCAGGTTACGTTTTTCCTGAATCTTTTTTTCTTTCCGTAATTTTCTAATATATCTTAATTATCATATTCTGTTTCATCATATATTAAAAGAGTTTTTTTGCGCTATAAATTATAATATTAAAAGTTATATGTCATTCCTTTCTGGGTAATCGTGTTACTTTCATTTATCATTTTCAATCTATTCTGTATCTCTACCCTCATTTATTCCTTGAAATCTTAAATTTTCAACTGGCCTTGTATTTTAGCTCCAACCATTGTTGGATGAGCAATTAATCTTCTTTTACTTTTTTTTCATAGTTTTCTCGTTGTTAAATCTCTCTTAGAAAACAATTTGTGGAATTATTCTGTCCCCTCCATCCTCCCTATATAGAAAATTATAGAATTAACTACACTCTGCTCGTTGTCTCCTTTTAATCTCTACCACATTTACAATAACATAGAAAAAAGCTCCACTTACTTAGTACAGCTAACTCATAAATTTTTAAGACAATAAATAGGAACTTAGAATGAGTACCTTCCCTTTACAACCTCTAATACTTTTCACCAAATTGCCTAGTCAATTGAATTCTTTATTCAACTATGTACGGACCTCTGCTTATTATTCTTCTGAACACAATACATTTTAATTGATGGGATCAAAAACTGTTCCTATACTAATTTTCTCCTCTAAAAGACATAAAATCCACTCTAAGACTAACAAATGACCTAACACATTGCCATCAAGACTTTCTCGTCCTTTTTCCCTATATCAGTTGATATCCATAAAAATGGATGATATTATTACGCCCTAATTAGACTTCTTCTATGTGACAATAAAGACCAATACATAGGTTGATCTTCTTTTATATGTTAACGAGATGATACCTATGGAATAGAAATCGATCAATGAGATCCATGTAGCATGAAGATCATTTCAATCACAGTATCATTATTAACTACAAATTATTACATTCGTAAACAGCAAACAAATTTCATTTCATTACATAAATATCAACATGAAACTTCAAAATTACAAAAAGATAATTACACTATTACATAATTAGACTCGTCTCCACACTTCTTAATCACTAAACCTTCAGATTTTACACACAACCTCCGAACTTCCTAATTTTCCACACAATCCATACACTACAACACTATTGCACTCGAACTAGTCAATTGCTTCTTTGTGTCATTGTACACCAATATATCACACTAGCTGTAACACGATCATTCCCATAAATTTTTTTTAACGTTTGATTATTATAACAACCAAAAGACAGGCCATTCAGTGTATCTTCCAGTGTATAATCCAAAAGTGGGCTTGTTGTAGATCTGGTTTTAGCAGAAGACGGACGATTCAATTAGTCATTGTAACAAATTGAGCAATGGTAAATAGGACTATAAACTAATTTTATAGTCTATTTCTCCCTAAATCGCTATGTCAAAAGCTAGCCGTTCTGTTTTAGCTCAAGTTAGTTCCTGTCTCTATCTGCCCACATAATACTACACGACGTTACCTTAGTCAAGTGTCGCTTAAGTAAATCCCGCATTTACTTGAAACCCATTCGTGACAATTCTGAGAGAGAAAATCCTCAAACAATTTCCAAAAAACTCTTATAAAAATATAAAATTTCCTTTTCACACTATTAAACTCCAATAACCTCTCACCAATTGTGTTAGGGGGAAAAGATTTAATTATCCAATATATTAATTATTTAAATATAATAAACCAATCTTATTAAGCACATTTAAATCTATAGTTTTAAGAATATTATCATATCTTCATAAACATTATATATTAAACCTACTCTTAGTCTTTTAGTGATTCCTAAAACATTTTTATTAGTAACTCTTACTATATTACATTAATCAACTCCAGCAAAATTCTATCATACATCATTATATAGAATATCTTTGATTACATTATCATATATAATCATAATATCTCTCTGTCAATCTTTAAACATTTCTAAATCAACACCTATATTAAACATTAGCATTAACCCCACCCTAATCCATGAGCCTAAACCAAGTCCTTTAAATGCGATGAACTCATCAAGCTCACAATTGAACTGAATTACTGATCTAAATCTCTTTATTACGGTTACATCCGATAACTGCTAGGTTTTTATTTACAAAACCATAGTTGAACTCTCTTTATCACACATATAAATAGTTCCCATCCTTAACCAATCATAATGCGATCAAACCCCAAAGATATCGCTCAATAATACATCGTCAATACCGTTATGGTGTTCTCATAGTATTATTCATTCTAATCTCCTTAAGTTATCTTTTAACTATTCTCTCTAAAACATAAGTTATAGTCCTCTATATGGAGTCATCTCTTTTCAAAGAAAATTGGCACTTTTATTTTTCAAAGCCCCAGAATCAGCCTTTATGACACTCTCTACTATCCTACTTTAGTAATTGTATTCATCTTTTTGTGGATTGAGTGTCCAGCTCCTGATTTCAGTTTATAATTCCCTCCAAAAAAGTAGTCATGTTGATTGTCAAATTTAGCCTACTCTTCCTCTATATAAAACAACCTTTTTGCCTTAAAGCAGTAATCTCAAAACACCCATGATTAGGTGGTACACCTTATTCCTTAGGATATGTATAGTCTCTCTAGTATCATATTCCGTTTATATACTAATGTGCAGGTGATCTTCCGTCCTTTATACTTTTAACCTTTTTAAAGAACACCCTTTTCTCCACTGATTCGATCATAGATCTACATCCTATAGTTATTTTACCCACATCAAATCTATTACATAATTTCGTGGCCGTATATTCCATAGGTCTTAACTTTAGATCATTATTCCCCATCCTTTAACCTATTATCTTCTAACTTCTATTTAGTTATTATTATCTATATGGCATGTATCACTTTGTTATATTTCACAATACATCTTTAATTCACATAATATAAACCCAAGTACTTTGTGTATTGGTATGAGTTAAATCCAAATGAAATAACTTATTTATTCAACCATGGTATTATTACTAAACATATCAGACTTTCCGGAACACCACCCAACACGATTCAGATTCTAGTTAGTAATCTTTCAATTGAGATACACTCCTTCCTTTCTAATTAAAGCAATGGTCTCTATGTTTTAATATAGATATGTTTTTCCAACCTATTTGCCCAAATTGTAGTACGAGTTTAAGCTTGTAACATCCTTCTTCAATGTGTTGTTCATTAAAATCATTGATTTAGTGTTAATCATGGCATTCCTCGAATAAAAAGTGAATGCCGCCTTCTTAAGGACATTGCCCTCATCTAGAACCAACATCTATGTGTCTTTCGGGAAGCGTATGAGAGACATTATTTTTTTTCTCCTAACGTTCTCACAGTCTCCACTCCAGATTATAGCTTCTAACTTTCCTACAATATCGTAGATCCGCTAATAGACTTAAAAGTCTTATGATTTATGTCTTTGGTATTTCTACTAGATCTTCTTGTACATTTTCAAGGGATTAAGGTATATACCTTAAGTTATTTAATAAACTCTTTGAATGCATGTATAATAACAATGTAATTTGCTTGTTGTTATAAGTATTTTTCTATGAAATTTTAAAATCTTACAAAGCACAAACTAATAAAATGCCAATGGCATAGTTATCATGCTTTATAGAAACTGTCAATCAACGTAACTATGCAGAAACGTTTCCAAATACATATATTAGTAGTGACATAAGAAATTGCAGCCAACATCCTCACTCTCTGTTCTATTTTAAATAGGTACTGGAGGGTGTGAACAAACTCAGTTATTTTACATATTTTTATACAAAAAGAGTAAAATCTAAAACGATTTCTTAAACGATGATTATGTTCTTTAATTTTAATCCATACATGCCCTATAAAGTGCTTCACATATAAATCATCAATTGACTACAATACTTAAATTAAGGGTAAGACAAATTTAATATTTTAATCATTCTAACTTTTCAAACCTTCATCATATATTTGATACCTTTTATCTTATAATTAACCATTGATCAAAATTAAATCTAATTGATGAGGTAATGATGTAGTAAATTTTCATAATACTCAAACAACAACTCCCATCATATCACGTATTTCACATTTCCTTCCTCTTAATGTAGTGACATGATTATGGTTAGTTTGCTGGCGGTATCCTTTAATCTTCTTGTTACTATTGATATTTTAAATTAGATATATCGTTTTAGATTTATTTATCTTTATTTTTTTTTTTTTGCTTTTTATTCATTAAATTAAAATATTCATTATACAACCTATCTCCTTATCCTAATTTAAGTATTTTTAATTGTCATTTATATACTTTTGGAATAACTGTTCCATAAACTTTTTTGGAATCTACCTTCAATTAGAATTCATCTTCAAAAATATTTATCAAACAACCATATCAAAAATACTCGTAGAGTATTGGCTCATGACTAAATTCAATCAAAAGGACTAATTTAATTAGTTATCTTGGATTAACAAGAATAAATACATGGTACTTTATCCATTTGTTGGGTTTAAAATATATAAAGAATATAAAAACAGTATTATTTATATTATTTATATTTTGTCAACTGTTTCTTAGTTTTTGACACATTGTACTTTCCCTCTTCTTTCTAAATTTCTTCATCTTCTCCACATTGAAAAAAAAAATCATATTCTTCTCTAATATCTCCCAAATTCATTATCCCCATTCTCTTTCAACTCAATATTTTTCTTCTTTCATCTATTCTTTAGTGCCATTATGCTAGTGATATGTACGATTTTTATGACTTCTAAATTTTTTAAATCATCTCTTTAAGTCTAAGTGTATTCTTTATATATTTTCAAATATTTAAGTTGCTTTCCTCGATATCAAAAATAATTGTTATACAATTTGTCCTTCTAACTTTCATTGAAAATATTGGAATTCTTAAATAATTCTGCAAAATTTGACGCAGCGTTAGTACCTAATCCTTTGAAAATGGGAATTTTCTTATACAATATTCCTGATCTCCCACAAGCATACAGTTTATAGTTAGTTTTACTGGAATCCATCTACCAAATTCTTGGTGGGTAATTTTTGTTTACTCTATTACATTTAAATTTTGCAATTAAGTATTTTTTTTTTTGTTATATTAACTATGAAATAATTTAAATTTTTCTTGAATTATTGTCATTAGTGTTTTTTATATTTTTAGTTGTTAATTTCTATTTGCAAACATTCCTTCCAATTCTGTGTTATTAATATCAATCAGGTCTTTAAGTATATATTAACTCTAATCGTTTTTTATTTTGTTAATTTATTTGCATGAATTTTTTTTTACATATTATTATTAGCATATAAATTTTGTAATTTTTGTTTTAATTTGAGCCTACATACAAAAAATAATTATGATTAAACCCTTATATTCCAAACTCGTGGTTACCATACGATTCTAGTAAGTGTATGTGTCTTTCTAGTCTATCATATATGAAGAAAATATTAATGATGATGATAAACTATATCTTAATTGGAATAATAAAAGGAGAAGATGAAAGAGAAACAATAGAATATATAATTTATATATATTTTTATGTTTTTTAATATATTTTAAAAATAATAAAAAAATCACTAATAATCAAATAATTTATCCTTATTAACCTATTTTTCAATATTTCAAAGATAAATACTAAATTTAAGAATCTAAGCTATTAAGGACAAGTGTACTTATTCCAATAAACTCAAGACCTACCAAAGTAGTTTCCCCTTTATTTCTACATTACTACTATTATATTATGAATATATATTAGAAATCTCCCCATATGTATCTCACAA
>NW_024064777.1:0-2476 GCF_009727055.1 Benincasa hispida | reverse complement strand
GATCGCTCTCTCGCGATTGAGAATTTTACTGCCCGCAGTGCTCTGAATGTCACTCGATAAGGTGAAGAAATTTCAACCAAGCGCGGTAACGGCATGGAAGATGATATAGTGTAGCTACATGTTTAAGGTAGACCAAATGCCTGCGGTTGTTCATCCATAATATTATGTGAACCGCAGTCTAACTTCTGTCAGATGTGTATATTTACAGACGGATCTCCCACTTATTCCAACCCTCTCTCTATAGGCGTATAATATTACATCGTGTCTCATCTATTTATCTCCATGCTCAAACGCAGTGACAGGACAAGTGGGTCGAATGCGAGCCTCATGCTTAAGCTCAAGACTTAGTATCAGCCGCGGAAAGCATTACAAAGACCTCACACACTCTCTAGAGCATTGAAATACTCTTATCTCACCCGACTCGCTGTGTAAATTCACTTGAGTGCCTCGCTAGAGATCCACACGTCGCGCGAGGGATTTATGCGAAAGGCGAAGTGGTAGAACAACAATTGATCACGCATAACTAATTTAACGTTATTGTGTGACTTATTGATTTCTGCACGTGAAGCGATAGCAGGGGAAGCCACGTACACACGCACGTGACTATATGATTGCAGAAGATTCACTAATAGAGTCGTTGGCACTTTACACTCTCCGAGGAGCACTGGCGAACTCCTTTTTATTAACAAATCATGATGAAGATTAAAGAAAGTGAAACACAGTAGATGAATGGAGAATTAAGAACAAATACAAAAAGAGTGCCAATATCTTGACAACAGATTCCCGATCAGAGACGTTTTGTGCTTGCTGGCGTGTGGAGGAAATGGAAGTGGAAAGCTTTCCTCTCAGGCTTGCTTTCCAGGTAGAAGTGACCTCTCGCACAGAGCTTCTTCTTTCGGGAATGGAAAGAATTTCTTGCAGAGACTTACCTTTCAGCCTCTGTCTCGTCATTCTTCCCAGATTTCTTCATGGACTGTCTATTCAGACTAGCTTTCTTCACATTGAATTTTGAGGAAGCTATTATAGACCTTGGCTCCTGTATTAGTGCCCACTTTGTAAATTTGATAATTTCATTGCCACGGCGTAGTGGAAATGTCGCTCTGCTCCACGATCAATTTGTCAGAATTTGTACAATAGAATAGGTTGTACACTTGGTTAGAAGTCCATGGCAAAATCGTTGCTTCTTCTCTATCTTCGATCGATCGCTGCATGCGGTGTAGTTGTTTGATCTCTTTATCGATTACCGCATTGTGGTGGAATGCGTTGATCGCTTGAATCAGTGATCGATGCGTTGCATTGGGTTGCAATTGCATTGATCTTTTTCATTCTTGATTGATTGCCGCATGCAATGTAGATGCATTGTTCATTTTTGTTCTTGAGCAATTATCGCATACGGTGACCTATTTCTTGCAAAACAAAGACTTGGACATTCCATTTCGCCATCGCAATGGGGTTAGTGGGTGTGTTCACAACACTTTACAATTTTCATATTTCTAAGCCAATTTCTATACTGTCGACGCAACTTTTCCTTCTTTTTTGCCGCATAATCTAAATAAAATGATATAAATAACTTGTATTTCTACAAGTTATCATCAGGTATGACGACTTGTGTTTCTGTTAAACCCAAGTAACGATCAGGCTGATCAATAACCCTCCCACTACGTCGAGGCATTCTCAACTCTTGAGAAAGATGTGACTGACCATATATACTAGTTTTATCTACTACTTTAGTAGATGAACTAGCTCTATCTGTAGCGTCTTTGGAAATTTCATTCAATACTAGTCTACATCGAGGTTGATGACTTCTTATGTGGTCTTCCTCTAAGAATGTGGCATTTGTCGATATAAATACTTTATTCTCTTGAGGATCGTAAAATAGACCACCTTTTGTTTCTTTTGGATAACCTACAAATAGGCATAGTTTTGAACGATGTTCCGATTTTTTAGGATTTTGCACCAACACATGTGTCGGGCATCCCCAAATCCTAAAGTGATGTAAACTTCCTTTACGCCCTTTCCATAGCTCATAAGGTGTTTCTGAAACACTTTTAGAGGGAACGTTATTCAAAATATAGACAGCAGTCTCTAATGCATGTCCCCAAAAAGAATCAGGTAACTTACCAAAGCTCATCATTGAGCGAACCATGTCCAACAAGGTTCTATTTCTTCTTTCAGATACACCGTTCTGCTGAGGCATATTAGGTGCAGAGAGTTGTGACTTGATCCCATGTTCTATCATATAGTCCTGGAATCTTAAGTCCATGTACTCCCCACCTCAATCTGATCGTAGTGTCTTAATTGTTTTACTTAACTGGTTCTCAACCTCAGCCTTATATTCTTTGAACTTTTCAAAAGAATCAGACTTGTGATGCATTAGGTAAATATGACCATACCTTGAATATTCATCAACAAAACTAATGAAATATTCATACCCACCTCGAGCTTTGACATTCATCGGTCCACAGAGGTCCGAATG
>NW_024064776.1:0-5930 GCF_009727055.1 Benincasa hispida | reverse complement strand
CATTACCTGGCATGCTCAGACTATGCAATCATGCTACACTCATGCACAAACAAATCATTTTCCAATGCAAATGCGACGCTCCTAAGTCTAGGATGCAGTTTGAATGAAAAAGTGTCCATAGAGCTATTCCTAAGTCTCTACTTCTTTTCCTATGTGATGATACAAGTTGCACACAAAGACAAGTGACTGCACACACACATATCCTATCTCTAGGATGCATGGTGATGCGTTAATAGCAGACAAATGCTATTCCTAAGCTTATCTCTTGATTATGCATTCTAATTTGACTCTCCTGAGCCTAGATTCTAACCTGACTTTTCCAAGCCTAGATCCCTGTCCTTAGACTACTCCTCCAAGTATCTCTAATGGACGAATGAAGCATACATAATACAAGATAAACACATAGAATGAAGATCCCCAGTTATGCTAGTCAAGTGCTTCTCAACCATTCAACAGATTTAGCTACTCATGCGTAAATAACAGAGAGTGAACAGATATAGAGAAGTAAACTCCATTTCTATAGATGAGTTTGAGTACAAAATAACAATGGAAGATATGGATATAGAGCCTGGTAGCAATCTCTTACTTCCCAAGACTTTTACACTATCAACTCTATTCGGTTCAAAAGATATTCCTGCTTCCACAGAAGCTGGCCCTCTCTCTGATCTAAAAGCTTTCGACACTCTCCCAAGTTCACCGGAACGAACTCTCGGAACAGTCTCGCTTCTCTTGCTTCCGCCTTAAAATAAAAGAAAATCTAAGAGCAAGGCTAAACTATCTAAGGAAAATTCTCTAACTCTTCGAACTTGCTGACCCCTTTTCTGAAGGCTGCCTTCCGTATTTATAGAGCTTCAGGGTGAACGGCGACTTCTCTCTTATGATTGCACAGATGGGATGACTTTAATTCTCTGATTAATGCACCAAATATTTGTCACCGAAAAGCTGAGTGTACTTGTTATCGTTAGCGGCTTCTCAACTTAATTTGGATTCGACCATCATCAGCTTTCTGTCCCATCGTGATTAATTATGCCTTTCACCCAGATGCGCCCACCAAGTTGCACCGGCTCTATGCGGAAATCCTTCTTGAGCAAATGTTTGCGAGCACAAATCAACACAAAGCCTTGCAGTAATGCTGCGCTCGATCATTGATTTCTTGTGATCGCGCTTTTCGCCTTGCATCAATGCATATTCTGCATAAAAATACAAAAATTAACTGTTTCTATGCGATGAATGCATGCGACCGCAATGTTATGAACTTAATGCTTTTTGGACGTAATCTAACATATTTTATCAACACAAACCTTCATTGTTTAATAACTTAGCACTGTAATAACGTGCATTTCTGCCCGTTATCAATGATGGATCTCGTGGCTAAAGAGTTTAGTCAGCTATTCACGGACTAATGGAACTTCAAGCCACAAGTCCATTAGAACCCATGGGTAGCATGGATAAAGTTGAGAACCAGTGTTTGGGTTAATTTTAAATGTTCAAATTGACAAGAGAAAGTTCGATTATATATGATATAATTGGCTAAATGTATGAGATACATTATTTTGGAGGAAATTAGATATAAATATGATTTATATCAAGTAGAGGAGAAAATACTATAGTAGATATGTGAATCAGCCCTTAAGGGAGTTATCTATCTACTTACCCCTGCCTAGGGGATGAAGTGAATTCCATCTTGTGTAGCTGAGTTCCCAGCTCCCAAATCAGACGAATCCTAAAATGGTAGGTTTGAATCGGCGAACTTGGCCACTCGCACCTATACAAATCAAAGGACCACCCTCAATGGTAGGAGTTCCCAACTCACTTAGAATTGAGGTCATGTTACCTATGTCATCCTAATGAAGTGACGCCTCTGTACATGAACGGTGTTATATAAACGAGACGTGAAAAACTTCGTGGTCAGGTCTTATACAACTCTTTGTATAGGATGCCCCCGCTCGCATGTACCCAACACGAATGATCAGGATTAGACCATCTATGACAGTCACAACACTTGTAACCATTCCACAAAGTGGGCCGCATCCATAGCGTTACCAGATAAGGTTTCCTCCTATATTCATATACTACATACCATTTTGGTTATCACTCAAGACATGATCAACTGTTGGGGTTGATGCCCTAAAATCTCGTGTCCTGTAGTTTGTAAATATTATGTACGGACACTTATGTTGTTAATATATGAATTTACTTAACATCTTGTATTTTGCTCAGTTATTTGTTTTATTTGCTTACCACAAACCAATAAACATAAAATCCCTAGTTATCTATATGTGACACAAGCATGTATGTGGTGACAATACAAGTGGATCATGTCTCGAGCGATAACCAAAAATGGTCTGTAGAAAATGGATAAAGTAGGGAAACCTTATCTTGTAACGCTACGGACGCGGCCCGCTTTGTGGAATGGTCACAAGTTTTGTGACTTGTCACAGTGGTCTGTTCCTCATCATTCGTTTGGGGACATGCAAACGGGGCATCCTATACAAAATTTGTATAAGACCTGACCACGAAGTGTTAACATCTCGTTATATAATACATCGTTCATGACAGAGACTTCACTTCATAAGGATGACCATAGGTAACATCACTCAATCCTGAATGAGTTGGGAACTCCTACCATTGAGAGCGGTCATTTGATTTGTATGGGTTGCGAATGCTGGTCGCCGATTCAAACCTACCATTTTAGGATTCGTCTGATTTGGAGCTGGGAACTCAGCTACACAAGATGGAATTCACTCCTTCCCCGAAGGCAGGGTAAGTAGATAAATGGCTCCTTAAGGCTGATTCGGGCTTGAACGATGTGGCGCCACACACATTCTCTTCGCCCGAAGGTGTTCACACATAGTTGGACTATGTTGTATTGTTCATTAGAGGAATCCGTGGTACTTAAGAACTGAGATGTAGACAGGGGAAAAATGGTAAATTGGCCCAGCTGTACTTACGAGCATCTGTGAAAGGTCACGTACTCATGATTGGTTATATCCGATGGACACAAAATATATTTTGGTAAGAAGAGTTCAGTTGTTGGTCTTGGTGGATCTCATGCTAAAGAGTAGTCAGCTATTCACGTACCTTGGAGCTTCGAGCCACAGGTCCATTAGGTCACCTGGTAGCTTGGATAAAGTCGAGAACCAGTGTTTGGATTAATTTGAAATGTTCAAATGACAAGAGGAAGTTCAATTATATATGATATAATTGGACTAGTTATTTATATATGATATAATGGTTAAATGTTATGAGATACATAATTTAGATATAAATATGATTTATATCAACTAGAGGAGAAATATTATAGTAGATATATGATATCAAACTATAAGATATAAATATAATATGATATATATTATTAATTAAATTAATGTAATTATTGATAACTAACGGATTTATCCACGTTTGGACTTGGGAAGTGGGCTGCAATGTATGGTAACTGGCGGAATTAAAATGAAAATCGTTTTCATTTTTATCAATTGTGCATTCGTATTATGCCCGCGCCAAAAAGAATCCGTGAAAGCGATCATGAGATCCTATACGATAGAAGCTCGTCCGTCTAAATGATCGTCACCTCACGTTTCTTCTAAACGGTCGTATACGTTTTCCTAAATGATCATTCAGTCTTTCATACACGATCGTGTAGCTCTACTATACGATAAGCATTTACTATATGATAGCAGTTTCATCTCCCACTTGCTTGTCATCTACACGACGCCTTCTCTTCCGTACTCTACCAAACTCACAAAGCCCACTCTTTGGGTTTTTGATGCCGAGGATACCAGGGTTTCTCTTGTGATGGTGTCGTCCCTACTGCAGTGTTTGTTATTTCTGATGTGCTGTTGTAGTTGACATAACTCGTCGGTGCTGGTAGATCCATTAGAGTTTCCGCTACTTAGGGTCAGACATTCGAAGAGGTCTTCATCTGGTATGGTGTTTTCTTTGTTGATTTTTACTGTATTTGAGCATGCCGATAATTAGATTATATACATAATTATATGTGTTGAATGTATGTCGTTTATGTTTCAGTCACTGTGAAATCAGAGAGATCTAAACCCACTCATGGAACTCTTGTCTGAGATCCTTCAATTGGTATCAGAGCCGGTTTCTAATACTCTATTTCATCTGTTGCAACGAAATAACGTATACATTCATGGTGGATGCATTCTACACTGTTTTAAATGTTAATTCTGCTGTGGATGTGTTGAATTAATGGATGTTTTCGGGATGAATTCTTGGTTTGTTTAATTCCTTTTACATTTAGTATGTTGTAAAGGCCTCTGCGTTTTTGGGCATAAATAATCGTAGTCGAGTCTGCATTCAAAATGTTGAAGTCTTGAGTCGTTCGTCGAAGTTTTGGCAAAGCGCGGCTCTTCGAGGAAGGAGAAATGATCTACAGTTTGATCGATCGTGCAGAAAGAAATTTCTACGCGATCGTTGTCCATCGCATCGTGAAGATGAAAGAGTATGCGATTGCGGTTGACTCCTCAGTTAAACGATGGGGTATGCGATCAGAGTTGTCGATCGGGTTGACGATTGGCATAATGATCACTGGAGTATCATTTTAATACGCACACGCGCTAGACGAATCGTTTAAGGTCAGCAAGCTTCATCGCTTAATAACTGACTCAACGATCGCTTAGCATCTAAGGTAAATGTTTTACCAAGTTGCACGCATCGGTTAGACGATGTGTGGCACTCGCGTATTGTTTAAAGCGCGCTAGACGATCAATTTAGGTCAGCAAGCTTCATCGCTTAATAACTGACTAAACGATCGCTTAGGTAACTCAAGGTAAATCGTTTACCTGTCGTCGCGCGCACAATCGCATGGACGATCAGGCTTCACAGCTTCGTCGTCATCTACGCGATCATTTGCTAATGTTCCTATCGTCTAGTGCGCACTGAATGATCGTCTACCTGCTGGAGTTCGCTACACGATGAAGACCTCCTGTGCAGTTCAAGACCGGTTCGCCTGTGAACCGGTTTGCTCAATAAAAAATGTAATAGATAGGGTTTTTCATTCGATTTTTTGGCTTAAAGGCTCATCTCGGTCCATTAATCTCTTTGTTAATACATGCAATGTATTGTTTATATGTCATATGGTATGCACATATAGTAAATCCCACTTAGGTTATGCAATGCATGATCATGCATCATCTCTTTTGTGTAATTGTGTAATTTAGAGAAAGCATGATTTTTAATTATGTAAGTGCATGCTCATGTATCATATAATATAAGAGTTATATTTATGCATGCATAAAAAGAATTGGCATGCCATCATCTTTATATTATAATTGTTATAGTTATAAGGGTGAATTATAGCATGTTCTTGGTTATTACGTGTAATATAAAGTTATATAGTAATGACCAGACATTGCATGAGCATGACACATAGGTTACTTTTAAATGTTATAAACCCTTTTATGCGCAATGTTTTAGTTGTTTCTTTTTAAGAGTTAAAGAGAAATTAGAACTAAAGAAATGAAGAAAGACATGCATGCTCACTTAGGTTTAATTCACAGGTTATAAAAGTTTAAAACTTGGATCACATAGACCTAGATCACGGTTCTAATATGATTAGCAACCCTAAGGCTTTAATCTTTTAAATCAGTAATAGGATTAAATTAGCTAATAAAAGGTTAAAGTGTAGCAAATCTATCTAAAAGGGAACCTTGTCTAAGGCGGGTTTTTTCTAGGCTGGGGTATTTAAGTTGACGGAAACGTAACACCCCTACCTGGGAACTTACCTGGAAAGGTGAATTGATAGATTTGATGCATGCATGCAAGTTAAGGGTCAGTCCATTAAAGTGTTTAATGGTGACTACTTGAATATTTACATTTCATAAACAAACGTTGTTTATGAACAAGCTTTAAAAAGACCACTTAAACTAAAAATCAGTAGTTGGATTGTCTAGGTTAATATCTCTCTCCTG
>NW_024064775.1:757269-764297 GCF_009727055.1 Benincasa hispida | reverse complement strand
CACTACAGAAAATTAAATGTCAAATGTTAATCAGGACGAAATTTTATTTAAAGGGGTGGTAAATGTAATACCCTAACCCTAATTTAGAAGGCAGAAAAACAAATAAAATATATAATTAAGAATGAAAAATATATAAATTTAATAGGAAAATCGGGTGAAAATTTAGAATTGAAAAAAAATAAGAAATTTATTAAATATCCAAAAATAATGAATAAGGGGGCAGAATCAGGGAGGATTAATTAGAAGTTGGACGCTAGCTAATTCGGGAAACAAAGGGCAGTAGATAACTTTTTGTTTGAGCACTGCTCATTTGAAGAATTGGAGATAAATTAATTATACGGTTAAAATTTGAAAGAGTTAAAAAAAAGGGAAGTGGAATCCACGTGTCACAAGCGGTGAAGGAAACCCATGCGTGAAAACTAGCGAGATTGGTGGAGAGAAACCTGGAGAAAGCAAGATTGGAGAGAAATAGTGGAGAGAAATATTGGAGAGAAAACTGGAAGAGAGCAAAGTTGGAGAGAAAAGATGGAGAGAAAGAAGGAGAGAGCCACACTAGCGAGATTGGAGAGAGCAAGATTCTCAACGAGAAAGTGGGAGAGAGCGAGAACCACGAGAGTAAAATAAGCGAGAGCGAGAGCGAGATTCTCAGCGAGAAAGTGGGAGAGAGCGAGAGCCACAAAAGTAAAACCAGCGAAAGCGAGAGCGAGAGTGGAGAGAGTGAGATTCTCAGTGAGAAAGTGGGAGAGAGCGAGAGCCACGAGAGTAAAACTAGCGAGAGCGAGAGCGAGAGCCACGAGAGCCAAACCAGCGAGAAAGCTGGAGAGAGCAAGATTCTGAGAACAGAAAGAGCGAAATTTGGACAGAAGCATGGATTATGCGTTGAATTTGGCCACGATCTTATAGATTATACGTGGAGAACCCTAAAAGTAAATATAAACAAAGGTTGAAGATGTAAAGACAAACGTTAGCCAAAATTAGGTGTCTTATTAAGAGAAATTCTTAAACCTAAGTAATTTTAAAGAAGTCATTTGTAAGATGAGTTGTTACATAGAGAAGAGCTGGAAACGGCTATAAATAGGAGGCTTTGGGTTGAAAATTAAACTTAGTCTCAAACAAAACTCAGTAGTAAAAATCATGTGAAAAGGGCGAAGTAATTCTGCTAGTTAGAAGGAGGAAACGCGAGGGAAGTACTGCCCAAATTTTCTTCTGGTTTAAGAGTGAAAGCTCTACTGATTAAACTATAAGGAATAATAAGGAATAACTAGGATCGCAGTCAAGGTAAGTAGTTATCTCACCCTCTCTTTAAGTGTTTCATGATAGTGTACCTTTAATATGTTGCATAATTATGTTATTGTTATGTTGCATTACATATTTAAAATACGTTTATCGATAAGGGACCCCATGCATTATGTTTGTTCACAACGATGAAATAAGATTAAATTTTAATTAGATAAAGGTTATGCTTCTAGGGCTAGCAGGGCATGCATTGTTGCACCCCTCTAGACCCAATTTTATGTCAAGATTATGCTAGGAACTAACAGGGTATGTATGGTTGCACCCCTCTAGTCCATGTTAATGGTTGATGTTGGATGTGACTCTGACCCTACTGACTACATGCCCCGCTAATCATCAGATGGGTTAGTTTCCGCCTAAGTCCTCATCTTTCTATCAGGGAGGAGAAATTTACGTTAGAAGCATAACCGACCACCACATGTCATTATATGTTTTCGGTCCCAATCATATGTTTTCAGGACATGTTGCATGTGATTGTGCATTTGATCACTACTGTATGTGAGAACTACTTACTGGGTATATTATATACTCATCCTATTTTTACAGACTTTGTAGGTAAGAACACAGCGTAGGTGACAAAATTGGACGTCGCTCAAATGGCCAACCATCAAACTCACTATTATAAGCATATGCATTTTTGTATGACTACGCTAATGTTTTATGGATCCTGGTGTTTTGTAAAATAAACTTTTTATATAGTTTTCTACCTAATTAATAAAATCTTAGATATGTTCTTTTGAGATTTTTGCCAAAACTCATCTCATATAGAAAAGTCTAAGTATGCATGTCGTAGCGGTCGGACCATAATATGTAAGGATCCGATCGTTACAGTTTGGTATCAGAGCATTTGAGCCAATTAAGCTCTACTAATTAGAAGAGTCATGGTGTTTGATGGTTCGGCTTGTTAAGTGATGCCCACAGTTATGCTAAATACGCTGGTAAGTGAAATTTTCAAACAAGTAATTTAGTAAATAATTTAGTAAACATAAGGTATGAGTTTAAAAAAATTAAAATTAGATTGCTTCCTTATTATGAAAATAAAATGTGTGTACCAGATGCCACCACAAAGTGCTCCAACACAACGAGGCAGACCTCGAAGTGAATCCACAAGGGATCAAAATCAAGGACATGGACAGACGCCTTATGTGTTACTTACACCAGATGCGTTACAAATACTAATACAAAATATGAGTAATGGAAACACAACCTCGTCCACCACACCAATAACCAATAATACAAATGACTCGAAGATCATTCAAGAATTCAGGAAGTTCAATCCTTCAACATTTGATGAATCATCTGTGGATCCAATTATAGCAGAGAATTAGATAACAAAAATAGAAACTATTTTCCGCCATATGAACATCCCAAAAGAACAGAAAGTAAATTGTGTCACCTTCATGTTAAGAGGCGATGCAAGGTTCTAGTGGGAATCCACACAAAGAACAATCAAAGGTTCAGTCTCATGGTAGCAATTCAATCAGGCTTTTTACAACAAGTATTTCCCTTTGACAGTGAGATATCAAAAGGAAGTGGAATTTCTTAATCTTCGTCAAGAGAACATGTCGGTGGCAGAGTATGAACGAAAATTTGATCGCTTGTCCCACTTTGTCCCTCGACTAGTGGACACAAAAGAGATGAAGGTGGAAAGGTTTATTTGGGGATTAAGAGAAGGCATTCGAGGCATTGTTACTGCTTTTCGACACAAAGAGTATGCTCTTGCCATCGAGTCGGCCTTACTCATGGAAGTAGATTTTGCTATCAAAACCTCAACTTCTGAACGAGGATTCATGCCAAATCAAAAAAAGGAAATTCACCCAACAAGGCTTCCAACGTTCATAACGGCAAGCAAAAATTTCCCAAAGCACTCAGGGCGTACAGTCACAACAGAAGAGTCAAACATTCACATATCCTAAGTGCAGAAATTGTGGAAAACACCATCAGGGGCAATGTCTTCAGAACTTAGGGGTNTTGTGATGTTGAGATTGTGATAGTGTCCTCACTGATTAGTTAGATACCCACCAGAGGTTGTGTTTCCTTCGGGATTCACCAGGGGTTATGTTTCCTTCAGGATTCCCCAGGGGTTGTGTTTCCTTCGGGATTCACCAAAAATTGTGTTTCCTTCAGGATTCACCAAAGGTTGTGAGTCCTACGAGACTTACTAGAGGTAGTGGGCATACTTAACTACAATAGGGCAGAAATCAGTTTTTTTCATATATGTACGTGTCCCATGAGGACTAGAGAAGTTTATATGTTCCACTAGAGGTAGGTTTCTAGAGAACATAGATGTCTAGCCTGACCCCAGTAGTGGGGTTACTTACTGAGTAATTTATACTCATTCTTTCCCATGTTATTGTTTCAGGTAAAGGAAGAGATGCACCAGCGATTGACAAGTGAAATTCGTGATCAAGCCACTGGGACCAGTTTTATGCTTCTGCTCATGATATTTATATTTCTTTTCATGTTTTTCAACTTTCAGTTTTGATGTTTGAAACTTACTATTAAGATTTGTTTTCAGGCCTATTTATTATCATTTATGATTTATGGGTACCCTATCGTCTGTTTATAATATTTGAATTTAATGAAGGTCTTTTGAATTTACCTTATTTATTTAGCATTTATTTCACTGAAAAATGGTGTCGTTTTAGGTTCCATGCATGTATGTGTTTGATAAAGGCCTAACTTGAATCTTAGGGGGTCGGGTCGTTACATGGCTAGCCGTCCAATTCCAAATGAAAGATTTAGGAGAGGCGCAGTTTGTTTTGGGGATCCAAATCATAAGGGATCGTAAGAACAAAAGTTGGCCTTGTCTCAGGCATCGTACATTGATAAAATGTTGATCAGGTACTCAATGTAGAATTCCAAGAGGGGTTTATTACCTTTCAGGCATGGAATTATTTTGTCTAATGAGCAGTGTCCTAGGACACCTCAAGAGATTGAGGAAATGAAACGGATTCCCTATGCATCGGTTGTTGGTAACCTTATGTATGCAATGTTATGTACTAGACCTGATATTTACTATGCAGTAGGGATTGTCAGTCGATATCAGTCCAATCCAGGATTAGATCACTGGACGACTGTCAAAACGATTTTCAAGTATCTTCAAAGAATGAGAGACTATATGCTCGTATATGGAAATAAGGATTTGATTCTTACAGGATACACAGACTCTGACTTTCAGACAAAGATTCTTGGAAATCAACATCAGGGTCAGTGTCCACTCTGAATGGAGGGGCTATAGTATGGCAAAGCATCAAACAAGGATGCATTGCGAACTCCACTATGGAAGCTGAATACATAGCCGTCTGTAAAGTTACTAAAGAGGTTGTTTGGCTTAGGAAGTTCCTTACCGATTTGGAAGTTGTTCTAAATTTGTCTTTGCCGATCATACTCTATTGTGATAATAGTGGGGCTGTGGAAAATTCTATCAGAGTCACCGACGAGGAAGGCATATAGAGCGAAAGTATCATTTGATCAGGAAGATTGTGCATCGTGGTGATGTGATTGTCACAAAGATCGTGTCAGAGCACAATGTTGTTGATCTGTTTACAAAGGCTCTCACGGTTAAAGTGTTCGAGGGTCATCTGGAGAGTCTGGGTTTATGGGGTATGTGGCACCTTGTCTAGGGCAAGTGGGAGATGTTACTGGGGTATAGAGTATGCCCTAGTTTATTGTATTTTGTACTGTTTTGTATTGTACATTAGTCTTCCGAGGCATTAGGACAAGTGGGAGATAAGTTACTCATTTACTCATTGTGTAGTCTCTCTATGCTATCGTTTAGTAAAATACTTTTACTCGATAGCTTTTCTATGAGATTAATTCGAATAAAAAAAACAATCATCATTATTTTTAGAAAACCATTTTTCTTTTATCTCACAGTTACCATAACCGTGGAAAACCTCCCACTCAATTTGGTTATAAGAGAAAAATAATAATTAATTATCACATTACTAATATATTATAAATACGCACAATAACCAACTTATCATATTATATTTATAACCTATAGTTTTAATATTTCATCATATGAAACATATAAACTATAGTTCTTTTTCTATTTTATGATATTTAATATAAATCATATTTATATTAATTCCTCCGATTAATAATATATCAAATATATCATATCAATTATATCACATATAATTGAATTTCCTCTTGTTAATTTGAATACTTCAAATTAACTAAAAATCTAATTCTCAACTTGAACCCATTGAGTTACCAAGGGGACCTTATGGACCTGTAGCTTAAAGCTCTAATGGTACGTGAATAACTAACTAAACTTTTTAATCACGATATTCACCATCCGTTAAATATCGGACATGCCACTAAAGACCGACAGTTACACTCTTCACACTAAAGATATATTCTACGTCCATTGGATATAACCAATCAACAATGCGATGACCCTTCACAAATCGCTCGTAATTATAATTGAGCCAATTTACCAATTTTCCCTTGTAGTTACATCTAACTCCTTAAATATCGTTGATTTCTCTAATAAACAATATGTCATAGTCCTACTATGACTAAGCCCTCTCGGGCCAGGAGAAGGTGTGACCACTATGTTCAAGACCCGAAATCAGCCCTTAAGGGAGCAATTTATCTGCTTACCCTTGCTTCAGAGAAGGAATGAGTTCTGTCTTGTGTAACTGAGTTCCCAGCTCCCCAGTCAGACGCATCCTCAAAATGGTAGGCTTATTGAGTTGTCATTCTGGCCACTCTCGCCTATACAAATCAAAGGATCATTCTCATGAACAGGAGTTTCCAACTCACTCAGGATTAAGGTCATGTCACCTATGGTCATTTTAGTGAAATGTAAGTCTCAATTATTAACGGTGTTATATAAAAAGACTAATCATTTTGTGGTCCGATCTTATACAAACTCTTTATATAGGATATTTCCACTCGCATGTCTCCACATGAATGGTCAGGATCAGACCATATATAGCACTTTACAATATCTGTAATATCTACAAAGCGGGTCGTATCCGTAGTGTCATCAGGATAAGGTATCCCTCCTTTATCCATCTACTATAGAGCATTTAGGTTATTACTTAAGGCATGATCCACTTGTATGTCTCCACATACATGCTTAAGTTACATAAAATAACCTCAGATCTTAGTTTTTTGGATTGAGTAAAAACTTATCAAATAACAGTTATTTTATTAATAACAATATGTTTACAAAATATTTACAAACTACGAGACTATCAGGAGAATTAGGACACCAATCCCAATAACATCAAAATCATGCATGTTTAGAACTAACAAGGTCACATCTAATGTATGATTTTCTATTTCTACTTGGCATGCCTTTATCTTTTCAGTAGCTAACATAATTTCTCCTGTTGGAGTAGAAACTGATAGAACATACAATAAGGGTTCTAATTCTAACATGGCATATTTTACAAATGCTAGTGATATAAATGAGTGAGACGAACCGGAGTCAAACAAAACCAATGCTAGTATCCCAAGATTGGGAATGTACCTATCATAATGGCGTTGGACTTCTTGGCCTCCTCCTTCGGGTGGTGGAATACACTCTACCCTGTTGTTGCTGATGGCTTGAACCACCCTAATTCGAGCTCGCAGGCTAGCCTCTATTATCATATGCATTCCTCTTGAGGCACTTCTCCGACATGTGCCCTCTCTGGCCACATCGAAAACAAACTTCAATACCAGCCAAACATCGTCCCTAATGACATCTACACATGTCTAACAAACCGACTTAT
>NW_024064775.1:746142-752143 GCF_009727055.1 Benincasa hispida | reverse complement strand
CTTCTTTAAAGCTACAGATTTGGAGTCTTGTTTCCCCTATTGTCGTGGAGTTTTGTCTATGCTCTGACTTTTTTATGGAGGCTCTAGAGGCCTCTGGTCTGCCTTCCTCTTCTGACCTGAAGTGGATCATGCTCCCTATGATCTCACGTTTCCCTCTTTTGTAGTGGAATCTATTCTCTGGCTGCTATACACAAACATATTTGCATAACTGGTGGGTTCATGGGCAAGTACATAACCTAGCTAATCCTTCAGACCCTAGATGAATCTTTCTATCTTATAAAACAACTCTCGTGCCTAAGAATGTGTGCTTGTGATAAAGTTTTCTTTCAGCATCACCAATTTTGTTCTCTTAATGTAATGCTTAATACTATTCCTTATTGAATTTTCAACTCAGTACCTTATTCTACGGCTAAAACAATCACATCTTTCAAATATTTAATTAGTTTAAAATCACATTTTCCAATTGTAGGATCTAAAAGCTATTTTAGTAATTTTTGTTTCTTCCATACATGCTAGTTAGATGACAAGAACTTATGTATGTTCAGATGATAACAACATGATTCACTTAGATCTTTCTATTGATTTACAATACATATTTGATTGAAAATCATACTACAGTGTTTAAACTAACCTTATTACTAGTACGCAAAAGGTTGTATTATTTATCTTTTCACATGGTATTACATAATATTCAACGTTTATCACATAACTAAAACACAAAGTGTTTTACCCATCTTACTTGTAAGTAAAAGGATCTATTATTTATCATTTCATTCTATTACTTTATATTTATCTCTTAACATATTGTTCTCATGCTCATTTTTATGTTTCCACCACAAGGGCTCTTATGATAATCCCCGACTTCCAATTTGTATCATATTGAGACAACTGAAATCGGACCAACCCACTTTGGTCAAGTTTAAACTTTCCTATCAAGATATTGAACCACACGTTTTTTGGCCTACCATATAGTATTTCTTCAGACTTTATCACATTCCCATCTGGCAACACGATTTTCTTGATCAAAGAACCATCCCATCCATTGCAACCATCTCTCAACTTCACCTCAATATTTACTGTGTACAAAGTATTTGGTTTGAAATTAGAAGAACTCAGATCCAAGAAACAATCAAACCAAGATACACGAAGAAGCTCTGCTTCTTCGATTGTATAACTGCAAATTTGTCAAACATTCACATATCCTAAGTGCAGAAATTGTGGAAAACACCATCAGGGGCAATGTCTTCAGAACTTAGGGGTGTGTTTCAACTGCGGCCAAACGGGTCACTATGCAAAGGCTTGCCCAAAGCTCATCAACCAAGTATCAACTGCCCAGACCACACAGCCTACTAGTAACAAGGTTACCTAACAACAGAAAGGACGGGTGTTTGTTGTTACATGTCAAGAGGTATGGGATCAAGATGTAGTTGTTACAGGTACATTACCCATCCTCGGGTATTATGCCTTCACTTTATTTGATTCGGGCTCTAGTCATTCATTCATCTCTACAACATTTGCACAACATGCTCAATTAACATCAAAGCCCTTAGGCTACATTTTATCCGTAGCTACTCCTGCCGGAATATCTATGTTGGCCCACTCAGTAGTAGAAAACTGTGAATTGTCAGTATTAGGACATAAACTAGGGGTGACCCTCTTCATCCTAGACATAAGTGATTTCGACATAATACTAGGTATGGACTAGTTAGCAGCAAACTATACAAGCATAGATTGCCATAATAAAGAGGTCATATTCATCTTTCCAACTGGAACCAAGTTTAAGTTTAAGAGTTCTAATACACAATCAGCCCCAAGAATAATTTCAGCCTTAAAAATTACACATTTGCTCAACCATGGGGCTTTGGCATATTTAGCAAGTATAGTGGATTTATGAAACCAAAAGGATGAAATTAAGGTCATTCCTGTAATAAGAGAATTTGAAGATGTATTCCTGGAAGAGCTACCAGGTTTACCACCTAGTCAAAAAATAGAATTTTGTATAGATCTAATTCCCGGAGCTGAACCAATATCTAAAGCACCATATAGAATGGCAATTGCAGAATTAAAAGAACTCAAAATACAATTACAAGAATTGTTAGATAAGGGATTTATACGCCCTAGCTTGTCTCCATGGGGAGCACCTGTCTTATTTGTTAAGAAAAATGATGGATCAATGCGTTTATGTATAGATTATCGGGAGTTGAATAAGTTGACAATAAAGAATAAATACCCACTTCCATGCATTGATGACCTATTTGACCAATTACAAGGAGCCTCAGTATTCTCCAAAATAGACTTATGATCTGGATATCATTAACTACGAATCAAGGAGTCTGATATACCCAAGACTGCTTTCCGAACAAGATATGGGCATTATGAATTCGTTGTAATACCCTTTGGATTAACGAATGCCCCAGCAGCCTTCATGGACTTGATGAATAGAATTTTTAAGGACTATCTTGATAACTTCGCGATCGTATTTATAGATGATATTTTGATCTATTCCAAGTCTGAGGCAGAACATGAAAAACATCTTAGGGACGTCCTTTCCATATTAAGAAATAAAAAGTTGTATGCCAAATTCTCCAAGTGTGAGTTTTGGATGCAACAAGTTTCCTACCTAGGGCATATTGTAAAGCAAGAAGGAATCTCAGTGGATCCTGCTAAGATTGAAACAGTTAGCAAATGGCCTCGCCCAACAACAGTTAGCAAAGTATGAAGCTTCCTTGGATTAATAGGATATTATAGACGATTTGTGAAGAATTTCTCAAATATAGCATTACCCTTAACTAACCTCACCAAGAAGAATAATCCTTTTGTCTGGAACCAAGAATGTGAGCAAAGCTTCTAAGAACTAAAAGAACGGTTGACCACAGCCCCTATTCTCACTATACCTGACGGATCAGGGGGTTTAATTATGTACAGTGACGCATCGAAGAAGGGGCTTGGTTGTGTATTGATGCAACATGGAAAGGTAATAGCATATGCTTTAAGACAACTAAAACCTTATGAACAAAATTGTCCCGTTCATGAATTGGAGTTAGCTGCCGTAGTCTTTGCCTTAAAGATATGGAGACATTACTTATATGGGGAAAAGATCCAAATTTTTACAGATCATAAAAGCCTTAAGTACTTCTTTACCCAAAAAGAGTTAAATATGAGGCAACGAAGATGGTTAGAATTAGTCAAGGATTATGACTGTGAGATCCTCTATCATCCAGGAAAAGCTAACATTGTTGCTGATGATCTTAGCAGAAAGTCAGCTCATACAGCAGCCCTAAGTACCATCTCCAAACACATAATGGATGACCTTGAAAGAGCTGAGATCTCACTAATACCAGAAACCTTCACAACTCGAATAGCACAGTTAATTACAAGACCTGCATCAAGGCAAAGGATAATTGATGCATAACAAATAGATAAATACCTAAACAAACAACTACAATCAGAGAATGGAGAAATCAGTCAAATCTCTATAGCCCCAGACTCTGCACTTCTCTACCGTGGACGTCTATGTGTACCAGATGATGAAGAAATCAAGAAAGAACTACTGAAGAAAGCTCATGAATCATGCTTTTCAATACATCCTGGGAGTACCAAAATGTATCAAGACTTGAAAGCACATTACAGGTGGTGTAACGTGAAAAAGGATATAGCCGACTATGTAAGTAAATGTTTGGTTTGTCAACAGGTGAAAGCTCTACGGCAACGACCACAATGACTTCTCCAGCCTCTAAATGTTCCAAAATGGAAATGGGAGCATATTTCTATGGACTTCATCTCAGGACTCCCCAGAACTGTTAAAGGCCACAACATGATTTGGGTGATTGTGGATCGACTCACCAAATCGGCCCACTTCCTACCATACAAGACTACTCACACTACGGAAGCACTAGCTCAAATGTACTTAAAAGAAGTCATCCGGTTACATGGAGTCCCAGTATCAATTATTTCAGATCGAGACCCTCGTTTCGTCTCCAAGTTCTAGAAAAGTTTGCAAAAAGCAAACTCCAAGTTTAAGTGTTTCATGGTAGTGTACCTTTAATATGTTGCATAATTATGTTATTGTTATGTTGCATTACATGTTTAAAATACGTTTATCGACAAGGGACCCCATGCATTATGTTTGTTCACAACGATGAAATAAGATTAAATTTTAATTAGATAAAGGTTATGCTTCTAGGGTTAGCAGGCGATCAATGGTATGGCGACACGTGGCGCGGTTTAAGATTTTCAGCGCTGTTTCAAATTTGATTTCTTCTTAAATTGTCTCTTTTAAAATCCTTTTTATTCTCGAAATCTCAATAATTCTAATTCTTTCAAAATTCCTTTTCAAATCCTTTCATTTTCTATTTTTTTATTCACATCTCCTACCCTTCATTTGCAATCATATCGAAGGAACAGCAAATTTATCTTCCTCGCCTATAAAATTCAAACTTCGATTTTAACTCTTCATTGACACACCAAAGCCTATCAAAGTCTTAAGCTCTCAATTCTTTCTACTCTCAAGAAAATTCTTGTCATTCTTGCCCTAACATTGGCCTAGAGTTATTTATTTAGTGTTTAGCAATCCTTGGTGTTAAATAGCTCTCAAGAGAGAGATGAATATTTGTGAGAGTTTTGTTCCTTTTTCTTCTTATTGTTTTTTTCTTTGTTTTGGTTGATTTTACTTTTAAGAATTGTAAATTAAGGCTGGGTGTACACCTTGAAGGTTGTGAGAGAAAAAGACGAAAGGATGTCTTAAGCCTAAGAAAAAGAGGGTCGTGTGTACGCGTTTTGGGTCCTCACTTCAAGAGGTTTCACTTAGTAAATACCAAGGAATGAGTCTATGGAGGTGGAGTAGGCAATTTGCTGAACCCTAATAATTCCCCGGTGTTTTCTCTTCCCCTCTCTCTTATTTTCTGGGGTTTTCAATTTTTTGGCTACTTGTCTTAGTTATTTTTTTATCTTTTCCTAATTGCATGATTAATTTTTGTGTGGTTATTTAAATTTTGCCTTGATTAAATTTCTTTTTAAAATTTGAAGTTATCACAGTTTGCATGATTTAATTTTTTTTCTTGGCATAAAATTTCTTTAAACGCACATTAGTGGGTTAACTTTATTGAGCATTTGTTTGAAGATAAAATTATTTTTTAAAAATTGGTAGTCCAACCCTATTCACCCCCCTCTAGTGTTGCTTTAGATCCTACAATTGGTATCAGAGCGGGTAGCTCGGTTTTCTTTATTTCAAAAAAGGTTTTGTAATTTTTTTTTTTGATTTTACATTCGGTTTTTTTTAATCTTAATTAATCTGAAAATTTTCTAATTTTTTGCAAAAATTTCTTGAAAAATTGAGTTTTAAAAACCATTTTTCATTAGATTTTTTTTATTATAAAATTGGTTTCTTCACACCAATTATTTTTTTTCTACTACTTAATCTTTTGAAATATTTTTTGATTAAAATCTAAATTTTGGAAAAGTATTTCTCTTTATAAAAATATTTTTAAAAAAATTATTATATTTCTCTTCCTTTTCGAAAAACTTACATTTGTTCGACGCTTATGGCAACTACTAGAATAACATGGGTATGGTGAAAGTCAATCTAACAACTAGGCCACCTTTGTTTGATGGAAATATTATGCCATGGTGGAAAACTAGGACTGAAGAATTTATTTAATTTCTATTACTATAAATCTAGTGAAAAATTGTTTCTAATGGTCCTTTTAATTCTAACTAAAGATAGTTGATATAAGATTTCTAAGGAAGAAAAAGAGTTTAATGATGAGATAAAGAAGTTTTCTTATTTTAATGCTAAAACCATGAACTGTTCTATTTTGGTGCTTTGTCTGAATGAGTTAAATGGTCTCCTGCATATAATTCTGGGCTATAAAAGAAATTTGGGATAAGCGCTTGAAGTACTCATAAGGAACTAATCAAAGTTTAATAGAGTCCATAGATTAGCATGTTAGTTCATAATTATGAATCGTTTTTTTTTTTTTTAAAATGGATCATATGAAACTAT